>NC_141875.1:568204536-568507566 GCF_056163025.1 Triticum urartu | reverse complement strand
GGCTTCTTTGGGGTATATTCACCCCGACCAGTAGAGCAAAGAGTTGCTCCTCAACCTACTGAACCTATTGAAAATGAAATTCCTTATGAGTATCCTTCGGGTATGATAGAAAAACTGCTAATATATGTGGATGAAGTTTGTGGATTATTTAATCTTGCACGTATACCCGATGATGTTGCTAAGAAGAAGGTCTTCCCTTTATCTTTGAAGGGAGACACATTGATATGGTATAGGCTATGTGATGATACGAGATCATGGAACTATAGAAGATTGAAATTGGAATTTCATCAAAAGTATTACCCTATGCATCTTGTTCATCGTGATCGCAATTATATATATAAGTTTTGGCCTCGCAAAGGAGAAAGCATCGCTCAAGCTTGGGGGAGGCTTAAATCAATGTTATATTCATGCCCCAATCATGAGCTCTCAAGAGAAATGATTATTCAAAAATTTTATGCTTGGCTTTCTGAAAACAATCGAACCATGCTCGATACTTCTTGTGCTGGCTCTTTTATGATGAAGACTATTGGATTTAGATGGGATTTATTGGATAGAATTAAACGCAACTCTGAAGATTGGGATCTCGACAAAGGTAAGGAGTCAGGTATGACACCTAAGTTTGATTGTGTTAAATCTTTTATGGATACCGATATTTTCCGTAAGTTTAGCACTAAATATGGACTTGATTCTGAGATAGTAGCTTCTTTCTGTGAATCTTTTGCTACTTATGTTGATCTCCCCAAGGAGAAGTGGTTTAAATATCATCCGCCCATAGAAGTAAAAGTAGCTGCACCTATTAAAGTTGAAGAAAAGACTATCACTTATAATGATCCTATTGTTCCTACTTCTTATGTTGAGAAACCACCTTTCCCTGTTAAAATAAAGGATCATGCTAAAGCTTCAACTGTTGCTCGTAAAAGCAATATTAAAACATATACACCTCTTGAGCAAGTTAAAGTTGAACCTAATGTTGCTATTGGTAAAGATCTCTTGTCTGATAATATTGATGGGCATGTTATTTAGTTCTGCGGTGAAACTGCTAGAATTGCTAAACCTTGTGCTAAAGATAAACATAGACATGTGGTAGGCATGCCTGTTATTTCTGTTAAAATAGGAGATCATTGTTATCATGGCTTATGTGATATGGGTGGTAGTGATAGTGCAATACCTATTGACTTATATAAAGAAATTATGCATGACATTGCACCTGCTGAGTTAGAAGAAATTGATGTTACTATTAAACTTGCTAATAGAGATACTATTTCACCAATGGGAATTGTTAGAGATGTTGAAGTCTTGTGTGGGAAAACTAAATATCCTGCTGATTTTCTTGTTCTTGGTTCCCCACAAGATAGCTTTTGTCCCATTATATTTGGTAGACCCTTCTTAAATACTGTTAATGCTACCATAGATTGCACAAGGGATGTTGTTTCTGCCGGCTTAGATGATATGACTCATGAATTTAATTTCTCCAAATTTAGTAAACAACACCGTGAAGAAGAATTTCCTACTAAGGATGAAATTATTGGTCTTGCTTCTATTGCCGTACCTCGTAGTGATCCTTTAGAACAATATTTGCTAGACCATGAGAATGATATGTTTATGAATGAAATAAGGGAAATAGATGAAGTATTCTTTAAACAGGAACCTATGCTGAAACACTATTTGCCTATTGAAATCTTACGGGATCCTCCTCCACCTAAGGGTGATCTCGTGTTTGAGCTTAAACCATTGCCTGATAATCTTGAATATGCTTATCTTGATGAAAAGAAGATATATCCTGTTATTATTAGTGCTAACCTTTCAGAGCATGAAGAAGAAAGATTATTGAAAACTCTGAAGAAGCACCGTGCTGCTATTGGATATACTCTTGATGATCTTAAGGGCATTAGTCCCACTATATGTCAACATAAAATAAATTTGGAAGCAGATGCCAAACCAGTTCGTGATCCTCAACGACGTCTGAATCCTAAAATGAAAGAAGTGGTAAGAAAAGAAATACCAAAGCTTCTGGAGGCAGGTATAATTTATCCCGTTGCTGATAGTCAGTGGGTAATTCCTGTTCATTGTGTCCCTAAGAAGGGAGGTATTACTATTGTTCCTAATGATAAAGATGAATTGATTCCACAAAGAATTATTACAGGTTATAGGATGGTAATTGATTTCTGCAAATTAAATAAGGCTACTAAAAAGGATCATTAAGATTTACCTTTTATCGATCAAATGCTAGAAAGATTATCCAAACATACACATTTTTGCTTTCTAGATGGTTATTTTGGTTTCTCTCAAATACCTGTGTCGGCTAAAGATCAATCAAAGACTACTTTTACATGCCCTTTTGGTACTTTTGCTTATAGATGTATGCCTTTTGGTTTATTTAATGCACCTGCTACCTTTTAAAGATGCATGATGGCCATATTCTCTGACTTTTGTGAAAAGATTTGTGAGGTTTTCATGAACAACTTTTCCGTCTATGGATCTTCTTTTGATGACTGCTTGAGCAATCTTGATCGAGTTTTGCAGAGATGTGAAGAAACTAATCTTGTCTTGAATTGGGAAAAGTGCCACTTTATGGTTAATGAAGGTATTGTCTTGGGGCATAAAGTTTCTGAAAGAGGTATTGAAGTTGATAAAGCCAAGGTTGATGCTATTGAAATGATGCCATGTCCCAAGGACATTAAAGGTATAAGAAGTTTCCTTGGTCACGCCGGATTTTATAGGAGGTTCATTAAGGACTTCTCAAAAATTTCTCGGCCTCTGACTAATTTATTACAAAAAGATATACCATTTGTCTTTGATGATGATTGTGTAGAAGCATTTGAAATACTTAAGAAAGCATTAGTCTCTGCACCTATTGTTCAGCCACCTGATTGGAATTTATCCTTTGAAATTATGTGTGATGCTAGTGATTATGCCGTAGGTGCTGTTCTAGGGCAAAGAGTTGATAAGAAATTAAATGTTATCCATTATGCTAGTAAGACTCTAGATAATGCTCAAAGAAATTATGCTACTACTGAAAAAGAACTTTTAGCAGTTGTATTTTCTTGTGATAAGTTCAGACCTTATATTGTTGATTCTAAAGTAACTATCCACACTGATCATGCTGCTATTAAATATCTCATGGAGAAGAAAGATGCTAAACCTAGACTTATTAGATGGGTTCTCTTGCTACAAGAATTTGATTTGCATATTGTTGATAGAAAAGGAGCTGAGAACCCCGTTGCAGACAACTTATCTAGGTTAGAGAATGTTCTTGATGACCCACTACCTATTGATGATAGCTTTCCTGATGAACAATTAAATGTCATAAGTACTTCTCGTAGTACCCCTTGGTATGCTGATTATGCTAATTACATAGTTGCTAAATTTATACCACCTAGCTTCACATACCAACAAAAGAAAAAGTTCTTCTATGATTTGAGACATTACTTTTGGGATGACCCACATCTTTATAAAGAAGGAGTAGATGGTGTTATTAGACGTTGTGTACCTGAGCATGAACAGGAACAAATCCTACGCAAGTGCCACTCCAAAACTTATAGAGGACACCACGTGGGAGATAGAACTGCACATAAGGTATTACAATCCGGTTTTTATTGGCCTACTCTCTTCAAGGATGCCCGTAAGTTTGTCCTATCTTGTGATGAATGTCAAAGAATTGGTAATATTAGTAGACGTCAAGAAATGCCTATGAACTATTCACTTGTTATTGAACCGTTTGATGTTTGGGGCTTTGATTATATGGGACCTTTTCCTGCCTCTAATGGATATACACATATTTTAGTTGCTGTTGATTACATTACTAAGTGGGTAGAAGCTATTCCAACTAGTAGTGCTGATCATAACACTTCTATTAAAATGCTTAAAGAAGTTATTTTTCCTAGGTTTGGAGTCCCTAGATATTTAATGACTGATGGTGGTTCACATTTTAGTCATGGTGCTTTCCGTAAAATGCTTGCTAAATATGACGTCAATCATAGAATTGCATCTCCGTATCATCCACAGTCTAGTGGTCAAGTAGAGTTGAGTAATAGAGAACTCAAATTAATTTTGCAAAAGACCGTCAATAGGTCTAGAAAGAATTGGTCCAAGAAACTTGATGATGCATTATAGGCCTATAGAAATGCATATAAAAATCCTATGGGTATGTGTCCGTATAAAATGGTTTATGGAAAAGCATGTCACTTACCTCTCGAACTAGAACATAAGGCATATTGGGCTATTAAAGAGCTCAACTATGATTTTAAAATTGCCGGTGAAAAGAGGTTATTTGATATTAGCTCACTTGATGAATGGAGAACACAAGCTTATGAAAATGCCAAGTTGATTAAAGAAAAAGGTTAAAAGATGGCATGACAAAAGGATACAAAAGCGTGACTTTAATGTAGGTGATTATGTATTGCTATACAACTCTCATTTAAGATTTTTTGTAGGAAACTTCTCTCTAAATGGGAAGGCCCCTATGTTATCGAGGAGGTCTATCGTTCTGGTGCCATAAAAATCAACAACTTCGAGGGCACAAATCCGAGGGTGGTAAACGGTCAGAGAATTAAACATTATATCTCAGGTAATCCCATAAATATTGAAACCAATATTATTGAAACCGTAACCCCGGAGGTACATAAGGGACACTTTCCAGAACGTTTCAGACTCCGAAAAGGAATAGGTATGTGGTACGGTAAGTAAACCGACTCCAAAACAAATTTTAAGGCAATATTTCTCTGTTTTGGAATATTTAGAAAAACAGAAAATTAAGTAGCAGTCCGGGAAGGACACGAGGGACCCATGAGGGTGGAGGGCACGCCCTACCCCCTGGGCGTGCCCCCTACCTCGTGGGCACCTCGTGTGCTCTCCGGACTCTGTTTTCGTACACGACACCTATTTTGGTCGGTAAAAATTCATTATATAACCTCCCGGGGGTTTTGACTCCCGTATCACGCAAAAATCTCCAGTCTTTGTTTCGAGCTGTTTTTTGTCAGGGTTCTCAAGGCCAGGCACTATGTCGTCTCCCTCCTCCTCCAACCATGAGGGCAATGATGCTTGGCTAATGAAGATAGAGCTGAAGAGAGAAGAACCTATGGATATCAACAAGGATGAAGGGATCAAGAAGGCCATGGAGGACCAAGTTTCAGCAACAGAGGACACCCTTCAATTGGATCACAATCTTCTTACCCCAACAGAAATCGAAGCTTTGAAGATGATTGAGTTGGCTCGTATACAAAATAATTATCTCACACGTGAAAAAAAATTGTTGAAGGAGCATATCATCGCACTCAAGGGCATTATCTGCAAGCTAGAAGACCTCCTACGCTCGATGTGTGACTATCCATCATCAACAACTCCACCATCTCCTCCAACAAAGAAGAATTGAGTGTATGGTATGGGCACTCCACTTGGCAACTACCAAGCTTGGGGGAGTGCCCCGGTATCGTATCACCATCACTTTTATCTTTACCGTTTTTCTTAGTTCGATCCTCTTGGTAATATCTTGATCTAGTAGAATAAAAGTTCTTAATATGATCTAGTTGTGAGTTTTGCTTTATTATCCTTCTATGTAATCGAGTCCGTGAGCTATATAATAAAGATTAGTGTTGAGTCAAGGGCTTGATTATTTTGCCATGATCCTAAGTGAATAAAAGAAAAGAGAAAGAAATAAAAAGAAACAAAGAGATCATGTGACTCTTATGGAGAGTAATGAGCACACATATAAAGAGTATGATGAATAAAAGTTATTGAGGGTTGACAAACATAGTTTTGGTCATAGTTGCAATTAATAGTAAGTACTAAATAAAGAGAGGTCTTCACATATAAATATACTATCTTGGACATATTTTATGATTGTGAGCACTCATTAAAATATGACATGCTAAAGATTTGACATTGGACAAGGAAGACAATGTAATGGGTTATGTTTTCTTACATATGAGATAAATTATATTGTCTTGGATCCTCCAACATGTTGAGCTTGCCTTTCTCCCTCATGCTAGCCAAATTCCTTGCACCAAGTAGAAATACTACTTGTGCTTCCAAACACCCTTAAACCAGTCTTGCCATGAGAGTCCACCATACCTACCTATGGATTGAGTAAGATCCATCAAGTAAGTTGTCATTGGTGCAAGCAATAAAAATTGCTCTTTAAATATGTATGATTGATGGGTGTGGAAGGAATAAGCTTTATACGATCATGTGATATGGAAGTAATAGAAGTGACAGACTGCATAATAAAGGTCCATATCACAAGTGACAATATAAAGTGACGTTCTTTCGCATTAGGATTTTGTGCATCCAACCATAAAAGCGCATGACAACCTCTGCTTCCCTCTGCGAAGGGCCTATCTTTTACTTTTATCTCCTATACTGCAAAAGAGTCAAGGTGATCTTCACCCTTCCTTTTTACACTTTATCCTTTGGCAAGCACAACATGTTGGAAAGATCCTGGTATATATGGCTAATTGGATGTGGGTTTTCATGAACTATTACTATTGACATTACCCTTGAGGTAAAACGTTGGGAGGCAAAAACTATAAGCCCCTATCTTTCTCTGTGTCCGATTAAAACTCCATACCCATAAGTATTGTGTGAGTGTCAGCAATTGTGATAGACTATATGATAGTTGAGTATGTGGACTTGCTGAAAAGCTCTTATACATTGACTCTTTCCTATGTTATGATAAATTGCAGTTGCCTCAATGACTGATATTATAGTTTGTTAGTTTTCAATGAAGTTTACGATTCATACTTGATATTGTGATTGAATTATTACTCTAGCATAAGATATCATATGACAAGAATTATATAAGTTGCTGCTCTAAGAATGATCATGATGCCCTCATGTACGTATTTTATTTTTATCGACACCTTCATCTCTAAACATGTGGACATATTTTTCGATTTCGGCTTTCCGCTTGAGGACAAGCGAGGTCTAAGCTTGGGGGAGTTGATACGTCCATTTTGCATCATGCTTTTATATCGATATTTATTGCATTATGGGCTGTTATTTCACATTATGTCACAATACTTAAGGTGGCAACTTTAATACACAACTGGGTGGATTGTTTGGGGCACCTGGAGAAACCAGTGCTTACCCAAGGGAATCCCGGAGTACCCGTGTGATTACCCTAGGTCCGCCACCCAGGATCAAAGGGATCATACGATATCTCATGCCTAGAAACTTTCGTGTGTAGCCACAAGCCATTATGGGCTCTGGCATAGCTGAGTAAGTTGTGTGACCTGTTTCAGTGGTAGACTAGATGATGTAGAGGAAAGTAGGTGTACGGGTTGATACGTCCATTTTGCATCATGCTTTTATATTGATATTTATTGCATTATGGGATGTTATTTCACATTATGTCACAATACTTATGGCTATTCTCTCTTATTTTATAAGGTTTACATAAGGAGGGAGAATGCCGGCAGCTGGAATTCTGGGCTGGAAAAGGAGCAAATATTAGAAACCTATTCTGCACAACTCCAAAAGTCCTGAAACTCCATGGAATACCTTACAATAAATAATGAAAGATCCTCGCCAAAGATGAAGACCAGGGGGCCCACACCCTGTCCACGAGGGTGGGGGTACCCCCCCAGGGCGTGCCCCCCTACCTCGTGTGCCCCCTGGTGGCTCTCCGATGACCATCTTCTCCTATATGAAGTCTTTCATCGAGAAAAAAAAGGAAGCGACCTTTCGGAACGAAACTCCGCCGCCACGAGGCGGAACCTTGGCGAATCCAATCTAGAGCTCTGGCAGAGCTGTTCTGCCGGGGAAACTTCCCTCCCGGAGGGGGAAATCATCGCCATCATCATCACCAACGCTCCTCTCATCGGGAGAGGGCAATCTCCATCAACATCTTCATCACCACCATCTCATCTCAAAACCCTAGTTCATCTCTTGTATCCAATTCTTGTCTCCAAGTCTGGGATTGGTGCTAGTAGGTTGCTAGTAGTGTTAATTACTCCTTGTAGTTGATGCTAGTTGGTTTAATTGGTGGAAGATTATATGTTCAGATCCTTTATGCATATTATTTCCCCCTCTGATTATGAACATGAATATGCTTTGTGAGTAGTTATGTTTGTTCCTGAGGACAAGGGAGAAGTCTTGCTATTAGTAGTCATGTGAATTTGGTATTCGTTTGATATTTTGATGAGATGTATGTTGTCTAGCCTCTAGTGGTGTTATGTGAACGTCGACTACATAACACTTAACCATTATTTGGGCCTAGAGGAAGGCATTGGGAAGTAATAAGTAGATGATGGGTTGCTAGAGTGACAGAAGCTTAAACCCTAGTTTATGCGTTGCCTCGTAAGGGGCTGATTTGGATCCATATGTTTCATGCTATGGTTAGGTTTACCTTAATAGTTGCGGATGCTTGCAATAGAGGTTAATAATAAGTGGGATGCTTGTTCAAGTAAGAACAACACCCAAGCACCGGTCCACCCACATATCAAAGTACCGAACGTGAATCATATGAACGTGATGAAAACTAGCTTGACGATATTCCCATGTGTCCTCGGGAGCGCTTTTCCTTATATAAGAGTTTGTCCAGGCTTGTCCTTTGCTACAAAAAGGATTGGGCCACCTTGCTGCACTTTATTTACTTTTGTTACTTGTTGCTCGTTACAAATTATCTTATCACAAAACTATCTGTTACCACTTATTTCAGTACTTGCAGAGAATACCTTGTTGAAAACCGCTTATCATTTCCTTCTGCTCCTCGTTGGATTCGACACTCTTACTTATCGAAAGGACTACGATAGATCCCCTATACCTGTGGGTCATCACGGGTCTACCCAGAGTAAAGAGTAAATGCTTCAGAAAGGCTATGTCCCGATCTTCCGATCATGGAGGTGGTCGAGTCTTGTGGGGAAAAGTGCGCAAACCTCTACAAAGTGTACAAACTAATCATGATTAGTCATGTCCCCGGTTATGGACAACTTGAGTATCTAGAAGTGAATTATTGGTTGATCTCATCACTCTATTTAATTAATGAATTGGGTTATTATTATTACTTGGTAATTTTGGGGTTGAGTTGGAGGAACCTTCTCAGCAATGGCATAAACTTGGTAGTGAATAAAGTTTATTCCTTTGTTGTAGGAAAAAAATTATCTTTATGCAAAAATTAAACTTAGAGCCTCCACCAGCCAAATATGCATGTAGTGATAGATATTGTTCATCATTGCTCTATAGTGTGTTCTTGCCAGCATATTCCATGTGTTGCCGAACACGACTGCAACATCTCATGTTGCAGAGTTTTCAGACGAGGATTAAGGTGTGATAGGTCGTTGTCATGCACTCAGTTTTGCCGTGGAGTTGGATGGACTCATTTATCTTCGAAGCTTCCGCAGTTAATTTATTTAGTTGGCTTTCAGCCATATTTATGTAATAAATACTCTTTATGAGGACCTCGATGTAATAAGTGTGTGATTGAACTCTGTTATAAATCCTCGGGTACTGTGTGTGTCAGCATACCGATCTAGGGATGACACTTAAGCACAGAGGCCTCGTTCCATTGGGATCGGGTCCCTCACTACACTTCTAGCATTGCCAGCTTGGACACATTAGTCTGAAACGCATGAAGAAGGTCCATGATGATGGGCTCCTAACTTCATCTGACTTTGAGTCGTTCGAGACATGTGAATCATGCTTACTCGGCAAGATGACTAAGTCGAGGGCGCCCGAGCTATTGGAACTTATACATAGTGATGCGTGTGGTCCAATGAGCACAACTGCCAGAGGTGGCTATCAGTACTTCGTGACTTTTACCGACGACTTGAGTAGATATGGATATATCTATTTGATGAGGCACAAGTTGGAAACTTTTGAAAAGTTCAAAGAGTTTCAGAACGAGGTTGAGAATCAGCTCGGCAAGACTATAAAACTTCTATGATCAGATCGTGGAGGTGAGTACATGAGCCAGGAGTTTTATGATCATCTGAAAAGTCGAGGTATAGTACCTCAGCTCACACCCCCGGGTATGCCATAGAGAAACGGTGTGTCAGAATGGAAGGATTGGACCTTGTTGGACATGGTCTGGTCAATCATGAGCAAATTGGATTTACCCTTGTCATTTTGGGGATACGCTCCAGAAACTGCAGCTTTCACACTTAACAGAGTACCATCAAAATCCATAGATAAGACACCACATGAGATGTGGACCTGGAAGAGTCCCAGTTTGTCTTTTCTAAAGATTTGGGGTTGTGAAGCATTTTTCAAGCGACTTATGTCAGACAAGCTTACACCCAAGTCGGATAAATGCATATTCATGGGATATCCGAGGGAAACCTTGGGATATAGCTTCTACAACCGGGAAGAGAACAAATTGTTTGTTGCTCGAAACAGGGTTTTCCTTGAGAAAGAGTTTCTCAGTCAGGAGGCTAGTGGGAGGACGGTCCGACTCAAATAAATTCGAGTACCACTCGGGGACGGCTCGGCGAGTGATGAGATCATATCGGAGTCAGTCAGAGAACCCGTAGTGGAAGCGGCACCGGAACCACGGAGGTCGGAAAGATTGCGCAGAGTGTGTGATGTATTGTTGCTAGAAAGCAACGAGCCGGCCACGTATGCGGAAGCGATGGTGAGCCCGGATTCCAAGGCATGGCTAGAGGCCATGAGATCCGAGTTAAAGTCCATGGATGAAAATCAAGTCTGGGACTTGGTTGATCGAACGCCTAGCGTAAAGGCCATTGGCTGCAAATGGGTCTTTAAGAAGAAAACTGATGTGGATGGAAATGTTCAGATCCACAAAGCTCGGCTTGTCGCTAAAGGTTATGGAGAAGTTCAAGGAATTGACTACGACGAGACTTACTCGCCGGTAGTGAAGCTGAAGTCGGTGAGGATCATACTAGCTATAGCTACATATTTTGATTACGAGATATGGCAGATGGATGTCAAATCGGCTTTCCTTCACGGAAATTTAACCGAGCACGTTTATATGATACAACCCGAGGGTTTTGTTGATCTGACTAGGACTAGTAAGGTATGCAAGCTCAAGAGATCCATTTTTGGGTTGAGGCAAGCATATCGAAGTTGGAACATTCATTTTAATGAGGTTGTCACTGGTCTCGGTTTCATCAAAAGCGAGGCGCTTGTTTATACAAGCGGTTAAGTGGGAGCTCGATTTTGTTTTTGATCTTGTATGTGGATGACATACTACTGATCGAAATGATGTTTTGATGCTGAACTCGATCAAGGAATCATTGAATGGCAAGTCTTGAATGAAGGACCTTGGTGAGGCAGTTTACATTTTAGGCATCAAGATCTATAGAGATAGATCGAGGAGGCTTCTCGGCTTAAGCCAAAGCACGTACATAGATAAAGTGTTGAAGCGGTTCAACATGAGTGAGGCCAAGAAAGGGTTCTTTCCTATCTCACATGGTATAAGGCTAAGCGAGACTCAGAGTCCTTCGACATATGATGAGCGAAGCAGGATGAGTCGGACTCCGTATGCCTCGGCAATTGGATCCATCGTGTATGCCATGATATGTACACAGCCTGATGTTGCTTTTGCAATAAGCCTAACAAGTAGATACCAGGCTAACCCATGTGAGAGTCACTAGGCAGCGGTAAAGTCTATTTTGAAGTACCTGAAAAGGACTAAAGAGATGTTCCTAGTTTATGGAGGTGAGGAAGAGCTCGTCGCAAGGGGTTACGCCGATGCTAGTTTCCAAACCGACAGAGATGATTGTCGATCACAGTCCGGATTCATGTATGTCATGAACGGAGGAGCAGTGATCTGGATGAGTTCCAAGCAAGATACGGTGACCGATTCTACCACAGAAGCCGAATACATTGCGGCTTGTGAAGCAGCAAAGGAAGGTGTTTGGATCCGGAACTTTCTGGATGATCTTGGTATTTTCCCAACCTCGGTAAAACCGTTGGACCTTTATTGTGATAATTCTGGTGCCATTGCACGAGCCAAGGAGCCAAGGGATCACCACAAGACCAGACACATAGATCAGAAATATCACCTGATACGAAAGATCGTAAAGAATGATGATGTTGAGTTATGCATGCATTCACACGGATGCGAATGTTGCAGTTCTGTTGACTAAGCCACTTCCACAATCCAAGCATGAGGGGCACGTTAGAGCTATGGGCATTCGATGTCTATTTGATTGACTCTAGTGCAAGTGGGAGACTGTTGGAGATATGCCCTAGAGGCAATCATGTATGATGATATTTCATATGTGTTTATGAATAAAGATAGTCCTTGGACATTATCAATGATGTGTATCAGCAAGTACGTGACTTGTTTGTGGGACTATGCATTGTATGATGAACGTCCTAAAAGGACCCTAGTCGAAAGGGCTGTGTGGATGCGCAGTCGACTAGACTAGCATATGACATGGTCGATAGATTGTTCTCACTAGCCATGGAGCATCGGATGCTAACTGGATAATATGGACTCAGAAGGATCTGGTCGGATTCTACGTAGTCAGATCCGAGTTGAGATAAGGTCCGAGTCGGACAGACCCAACTATGAGACGTAGCAATATGTCATCTGTGAGTCTCTAGTACAACATACATTCTATGTGAAGGAAATATGCCCTAGAGGCAATAATAAAGTTGTTATTTATATTCCCTTATATCATGATAAATGTTTACTATTCATGCTAGAATTTTATTAACCGGAAACTTGATACATGTGTGGATACATAGACAAAATACTGTGTCCCTAGTATGCCTCTACTTGACTAGATCATTAATCAAAGATGGTTAAATTTCCTAACCATACACATGTGTTTTCATTTGATGAACGGGATCACATCATTGGGAGAATGATGTGATGGACAAGACCCATCTATTAGCTTAGCATGTTGATCGTTCAGTTTTATTGCTATTGATTTCTTCATGACTTATACATATTCCTTTGACTACGAGATTATGCAACTCCCGAATACCGGAGGAACACCTTGTGTGCTATCAAACATCACAATGTAGCTGCGTGATTATAAAGATGCTCTACAGGTGTCTCCGAAGGTGTTTGTTGGGTTGGCATTGATCAAGATTAGGATTTGTCACTCAGAGTATCGGAGAGGTATCTCTGGGCCCTCTCGGTAATGCACATCACTATAAGCCTTGCAAGCAATGTGACTAATGAGTTAGTTGCGAGATGATGTATTATGGAACGAGTAAAGAGACTTGCCAGTGATGAGATTGAACTAGGTATGATGATACCGACGATCGAATCTTGGGCAAGTGACATACCGATGACAAAGGGAACAACGTATGTTGTTATGCGGTTTGACCAATAAAGATCTTCGTAGAATATGTAGGAGCCAATATGAACATCCAGGTTCCGCTATTGGTTATTGACCGGAGATGTGTCTCAGTCATGTCTACATCGTTCTCGAACCCGTAGGGTCCGCACGCTTAACGTTCAATGATGATTTGTATTATGAGTTATATGTGATTTGATGAGCGAAGTTTGTTTGGAGTCCCGGATGAGATCACAGACATGACGAGGAGTCTCAAAATGGTCGAGACATAAAGATTGATATATTGGACGATGTTATTCAGACACCGGATGAGTTCCGAGAGGTACCGGGTAACTATCGGAGTGCTGGAGGGTTGTCGAAACCCCCCGGGGGAACTAATGGGCCTTCATAGGCCTTAGTGGGGAGAGAGAAGGGCCACAAGGGGCTGGTCGCGCCCCCCCTTGCAGTCCGAATTGGACAAGGGGAAGGGGGCAGCGCCCCCTTTCCTTCCCTTCCCCTCTCCCTTCCTTCTTCCCCCTTCCACCAAGTGGAATCCTACTAGGACTTGGAGTCCTAGTAGGACTCCTCTCTCTGGCATGCCCTACAGGGGCCGACCGACCTCCTCCTCTCCTCCTTTATATACGGGGGCAGGGGGCACCCTAGAACACACAAGATCAATTGTCTTAGCCATGTGCGGTGCCCCCCTCCACAGTTACACACCTCAGTCATATCGTTGTAGTGCTTAGGCAAAGCCCTACGCCGGTAACTTCATCATCACCGTTAACACGCCGTCATGCTGATGAAACTCTCGCTCGTCCTCAACTGGATCAAGATCTCGAGGGACGTCATCGAGCTGAACGTGTGCTGAACACGGAGGTGCCGTACTTCGGTTCTAGGATAGGTTGGATCGCGAAAAAGTTCGACTACATCAACCGCGTTACTAAAGGCTTCCGCTTTTGTCCTACGAGCGTACATGGACACACTCTCCCCTCTCGTTTCTATGCATCTCCTAGATAGATCTTGTGTAATCGTAGGACAATTTTGAAATTGCATGCTACATTACCCAACAGTGGCATCCGAGCAAGGTCTATGCGTAGATGTTATATGCACGAGTACAACACAAAGAGTTGTGGGCGTTAATAGTCATACTGCTTACCAGCAACATCTTACTTTGATTCGGTGGTATTGTTGGATGAAGTGGCCTAGACCGACATTACATGACCGCGTTCATAAGACTGATTCTACCGACGTGCTTTGCACACAGGTGGCTGGCGGGTGTTTGTTTCTCCAACTTTAGTTGAATCGAGTTTAACTACGCCCGGTTCTTGTTGAAGGTTAAAACAACACACTTGATGAAAAATCATTGTGGTTTTGATGCGTAGGTAAGAACTGTTCTTACTAGAAGCCCGTAGCAGCCACGTAAAACTTGCAACAACAAAGTAGAGGACGTCTAACTTGTTTTTGTAGGGCATGTTGTGATGTGATATGATCAAGACATGATGAGATATAAATTGTTGTATGAGATGATCATGTTTTGTAAAAGTTATCGGAAACTGGCAGGAGCCTTATGGTTTTCGCTTTATTGTATGAAATGCAATCGCCATGTAATTGCTTTACTTTATCACTAAGCGCTAACGATAGTCATAGAAGCAATATTTCATGAGACGATAACGATGCTGTGATGGGGATCAAGGTGTCAAGCCGATGACGATGGTGATCTTGACGGTGCTTTGGAGATGGAGATCAAAGGCACAAGATGATGATGGCCATATCATATCACTTATTTTGATTGCATGTGATGTTTATCTATTATGCATCTTATTTTGCTTAGTACGGTGGTAGCATTATAAGATGACCCTTCACTAAATTTCAAGGTACAGGTTCTCCCTGAGGATGCACTGTTGCTATAGTTCGTCGTACCGAGACACCACGTGATGATCAGGTGTGATAAGCTCTACATTCACATACAATGGGTGCAAGCTAGTTATGCACATGCAGAATACTCAGGTTAAACTTGACGAGCCTAGCATATGCAGATATGGCCTCGGAACACTGAGACCGAAAGGTCGAATGTGAATCATATAGTAGATATGATCAACATAGTGATGTTCACCATTGAAAACTACTCCATCTCACGTGATGACCGGACATGGTTTAGTTGATATGGATCACGTGATCATTTAGATGACTAGAGGGATGTCTATCTAAGTGGGAGTTCTTAAGTAATATGATTAAGTTGAACTTTAATTTATCATGAACTTAGTCGTGATAGTATTTGCATATCTATGTTGTAGATCAATTGCTTGCGGTGTAGCTCCCCGTTTATTTTTGGTATGTTCCTAGAGAAATATAAGTTGAAAGATGATAGTAGCAATGATGCGGACTGGGTCCGTGATCTGAGGACTATCCAATTGTTGCACAGAAGAATTATGTCCTGGATGCACCGCTAGGTGATGGACCTATTGTAGGAGCAGATGCAGACATTTTGAATGTTTGGCAAGCTTGGTGTCATGACTACTTGATAGTTTAGTGCACCATGCTTTACAACTTAGAACCGGGACTTTAAAAACGTTTTGAATGCCACGAAGCATATAAGATGTTCCAAGAGCTGAAATTGGTATTTCAAACTCATGCCCTAGTCGAATGGTATGAGACCTCTGACTAGTATTTTGCCTACAAGATGGAGGAGAATAGCTCAACCTAAGAGCATGTGCTCAGAATTTCTGAGTACTACTATCGCTTGAACCAAGTGGTAGTTGTTCTTCCAGATAAGATAGTGATTGACAGAGTTCTCTAGTCACTATCACCAAGTTACTGGAACTTCGTGATGAACTATAATATGAAAGGGATGACGAAAACGTTTCCCGAGCTCTTCGTGATGCTGAAATCGACAAAGGTAGAAATCAAGAAAAGCATCAAGTGTTGATGGTCGACAAGACCACTAGTTCCAACTAAAAGGGCAAAGGGAAAGAAAGGGAACTTCAAGAATAATAGCAAGCAAGTTGCCACTCCCATGAAGAAGCCCAAAGCTAGACCCAAGCCTGAAACTGAGTGCTTCTACTGCAAAGGAAATGGTCACTGGAAGCGGAACTGCCCCAAATACTTGGCGGATAAGAAGGATGGCAAAGTGAACAAAAGTATATATGATATACGTGTTATTGATGTGTACTTTACTAGTGTTCATAGTAGCCCCTGGATATGTGATACCGGTTCAGTTGCTATGATTAGTAACTCAAAACAGGAGTTACAAAATGAGCAAAGACTAGTTGAGGGCGAGGTGACAATGTGTGTTGGAAATGATTCCAAAGTTGATAAGATCACCATCGCATACTCCCTCTACCTTCAGGATTAGTATTGGAACTAAATAAATGTTATTTGGTGTTTGCGTTTGATACGTCTCCAACGTATCTATAATTTTTGATTGATCCATGCTATATTATCTACTGTTTTGGATGTTTATGGGCTTTATTATACACTTTTATATCAGTTTTGGGACTAACCTATTAACCCAGAGCCCAATGCCAGTTTCTGTTTTTACCTTGTTTTAGGGTTTCGAAGAAAAGGAAAACCAAACGGAGTCCAATTGACCTGAAACTTCACGGAACCCATTTTTGGAAGGAAAGAAGCCCAGAAGACTCGAAGTGCACGTAAGGGAAACTTCGAGGAGGCCACGAGGTAGGGGGGCGTGCCCACCCCCCTGGGGGCGCCCTCCACCCTCGTGGGCCCCTCGTGCCCCCCTGGGGTACTTCTTTCGCCTATATATCTCCATATACCCTAAAAACATCCGAGAACACAATAGATCAGGAGTTTCGCCGCTAGAAGCCTTCGTAGCCACCGAAAGCCAATCTAGACCCGTTCCGGCACCCTGCCGGAGGGGGAATCCTTCTTCGGTGGCCATCTTCATCATCCCGGTGCTCTCCATGACGAGGAGGGAGTAGTTCTCCCTCGGGGCTGAGGGTATGTACCAGTAGCTATGTGTTTGATCTCTCTCTCTCGTGTTCTTGATTTGGCACAATCTTGATGTATCGCGAGCTTTGCTATTATAGTTGGATCTTATGTTTATCCTCCCCCTCTACTCTCTTGTAATGGATTGAGTTTCCCCTTTGAAGTTATCTTATCGGATTGAGTCTTTAAAGATTTGAGAACACTTGATGTATGTCTTGTTGTGCGTATCTATGGTGACAATGGGATACCACGTGATTCACTTGATGTATGTTTTGGTGATCAACTTGCGGATTTCGCCCATGAACCTATGCATAGGGGTCGGCACACGTTTTCATCATGATTCTTCGGTAGAACTTTGGGGCACTCTTTGAGGTCCTTTGTGTTGGTTGAATAGATGAATCTGAGATTGTGTGATGCATATCGTATAATCATACCCACGGATACTTGAGATGACATTGGAGTATCTAGGTGACATTAGGGTTTTAGTTGATTTGTATCTTAAGGTGTTATTCTAGTACGAATTCTAGGGCTGTTTGTGACACTTATAGGAATAGCCCGACGGATTGATTGGAAAGAATAACTTTGAGGTGGTTTCGTACCCTACCATAATCTCTTCGTTTGTTCTCCGCTATTAGTGACTTTGGAGTGACTCTTTGTTGCATGTTGAGGGATAGTTATGTGATCCAATTATGTTAGTTGTTGAGGGAACTTGCACTAGAGAAAGTATGAACCCTAGGCCTTGTTTCAACGCATTGCAATACCGTTTACGCTCACTTTTATCATTATTTACCTTGCTGTTTTTATATTTTCAGATTACAAATACCTTTATCTACTATCCATATACCACTTGTGTCATCATCTCTTCGCCGAACTAGTGCACCTATACAATTTACCATTGTATTGGGTGTGTTGGGGACACAAGAGACTCTTTGTTATTTGGTTACAGGGTTGCTTGAGAGAGACCATCTTCGTCCTACGCCTCCTATGGATTGATAAACCTTAGGTCATCCACTCGAGGGAAATTTGCTACTGTCCTACAAACCTCTGCACTTGGAGGCCCAACAACGTCTACAAGAAGAAGGTTGTGTAGTAGACATCAAGCTCTTTTCCGCCGCCGTTGCCGGGGAGGTTAGCGCTTGAAGGTATATCTTTAGATCTTGCAATCGAGTCTTTTAGTTTCTTGTTTTATCACTAGTTTAGTTTATAAAAGAAAACTATAAAAAATGGAATTGAGTTTGTCTCATATGCTTCACCTTTTTAATATCTTTCGTGAGTATGATGGAAAGGATAATTGTGCTCAAGTGCTAGAAGAAGAAATCTATAAAATGTTTGGCACTAAATATTTGAATGATGAGCATGATTGAAATGTTGTTAGTATGAATTCATTGAATGTCCATGATGCTAATGATATGCAAAGCCACAAGCTTGGGGAAGCTATGTTTGATGAAGATGATATTTTTTGTCCCCCAAGTTTTGATGAGAAAATTTATTATGATGAAAGCATGTCTCCCATCTATGATGATTATTGTGATGACACGTATTATTTAAAGAATAATGATAACAATGAAACTTTTCATCTTGATTTCAATTTTCAATCCCATGATAGTTACTTTGTTGAGTTTGCTCCCACTACTATTCATGAGAAGAAGTTTGCTTATGTGGAGAGTAATACAATTTCTATGCTTGTAGATCATGAAAAGAATGCTTTAGGTGCTGGTTATATTGTTGAATTCATTCATGATGCTACTGAAAATTATTATGAGGGAGGAATATATGCTTGTAGGAATTGCAATAATATCAAGTTCCCTCTCTATGTGCTTAAAGTTTTGAAGTCATGCTTGTTTTACCTTCCTATGCAAGTTGATTCTTGTTCCCATAAGTTGTTTGCTCACAAAATCCCTATGAATAGGAAGTGGGTTAGACTTAAATGTGCTAGTCATATTCTTAATGATGCTCTCTTTATGTTTCAATTCTTATCCTTTATGTGAGCATCATTGAAATCATCATGCCTAGCTAGGGGCGTTAAACGATAGCGCTTGTTGGGAGGCAACCCAACTTTATTTTAATTCCTTGCTTTTTGTTCCTGTTTAGTAATAAATAATTCATCTAGCATCTGTTTAGATGTGTTTTTATGTTTTAATTAGTGTTTGCGCCAAGTAGAACCGTTGGGAAGACTTGGGGAAAGTCTTGTTGATCATGCTGTAAAAAAACAGAAACTTTAGCGCTCACGAGAATAGCTGCCATTTTTATTTGGAAAGTGATATTTAGTTAATTATTTTTGAAGATGATTAATATATAAATTTCTCAGGTCCAGCAATTTATTTGAGAATTTTATGAGTTCCATAAGGATACGTTTGATCTAGATTACTACAGACTCTTCTGTTTTTGACAGATTCTGTTTTTCTTGTGTTGTTTGCTTATTTTGATGAATCTATGGCTAGTAAAAGAGTTTGTAAACCATAGAGAAGTTTTAATACAGTATGTTTAACACCAATATAAATAAAGAATGATTTCATTACAGTAACTCTAAGTGGTCTTTTTTTTCTTTCGCTAACGGAGCTCCGAGTTTTCTACTTTAAGTTTTGTGTTGTGAAGTTTTCAAGTTTTGGGTAAAGATTCGATGGACTATGGAATAAGGAGTGTCAAGAGCCTAAGATTGAGGATGCCCAAGGAACCCCAAGGTAATATTCAAGGACAACCAAGAGCCTAAGCTTGGGGATGCCCCGGAAGGCATCCCCTCTTTCGTCTTCGTTCATCGGTAACTTTACTTGGAGCTATATTTTTATTTACCACATGATATGTGTTTTGCTTGGAGCGTCAATTTATTTTGTTAGGATTTTCTTTATTTTATTTAGAACATTGTTTTTCATCTTTTATTTCAATAAAAGTGGCATTGATAGCCTTTACTATGCCTATTTTACAAGTCTTCATGTTGCTGTTTGAAAACAGAAAGTTTACCGCTGTTGCAATAATTCCCTAGAAAAGTCAGAATGTGATAAAAGGTTGAAACCTTTTGCATATTAAGATCTGATAAATTTACTACAGTGGTAATTTTCTTTCATAATTGTTGGAGCTAGGGAAGTATGGATGTTGCTGCATTCTTTACAGACTGTCCTGTTTATGCAGATTGCTGTTATGTTTGCATTGTTTGCATATGTTTGCTTCTTTTATGACTCTATTTGAGGATAGGACTATTAAATATGCAGATACATTTAGTATGCAATGTTGAATAATAATTTTAGTGATTTGCTATAGTAGAGTATGATAAGGTTTTTGCAATGGTTTATACTAACTTTTCTCACGAGTCCTTGTTGAGTTTTGTGTGCATGAAGCTTTTGAGATTTAGGGAGACCGTGATATGAGGGGAATTAAGGAGACACAAAATCTCAAGCTTGGGGATGCCCAAGGCATCCCAAGATAATATTTCAAGAAGTCTCAAGCATCTAATCTTGGGGATGCCCTGGTTGGCATCCCACCTTTCTTCTTCAACAACTATCGGTTAGTTTCGGTTGATCCTAAGTTTTTTCTTATTCACATGATGTTTGCTATTCTTAGATGTCATTTTATTTTGTTTTGCTTGCTGTTTGAATAAAATACCAAGATCTGAAATTATTAAATGTTAGAGAGTCTTCACATAGTTGCATAATTATTCAACTACTCATTAATCTTCACTTATATCTTTCGGAGTAGTTTGTCATTTGTTCTAGTACTTCACTTATATCTTTTTAGAGAACGGTGGTGGATTTGTTTTATAGAAACTATTGATTTCTCATGCTTCACTTAGATTATTTTGAGAGTCTTAAATAGCATGGTAATTTGCTTAAAATCCTAATATGATAGGTATTCAAGATTAGTAAAATTTTCTTATGAGTGTTTTCAATACTAAGGGAAGTTTGATGCTTGATGATTGTTTTGAGATATGGAGGTAATAATATCAAAGTCGTGCTAGTTGGGTAGTTGTGAATTTGAGGAATACTTGTGTTGAAGTTTGCAAGTCCCGTAGAATGCACGTATGGTAAACGTTATGTAACAAATTTGAAACATGAGGTGTTATTTGATTGTCCTCCTTATGAGTGGCGGTCGGGGACGAGCGATGGTCTTTTCCTACCAATCTATCCCCCTAGGAGCATGCGCGTAGTACCGAGGTTTTTGATGACTTGTAGATTTTTGCAATAAGTATGTGAGTTCTTTATGACTAATGTTGAGTCCATGGATTATACGCACTCTCACCCTTCCATCCTTGCTAGCCTCTTCGGTACCGTGCATTGACCTTTCTCACATTGAGAGTTGGCGCAAACTTCGCCGGTGCATCCAAACCCCGTGATATGATACGCTCTTTCACACATAAACCTCCTTATATCTTCCTCAAAATAGCCACCATACCTACCTATTATGGCATTTCCATAGCCATTCCGAGATATATTGCCATGCAAATTTCCACCGTTCTGTTTATTATGACATGCATCATCATTGTCATATTGCTTAGCATGATCATGTAGTTGACATAGTATTTGTGGCAAAGCCACCGTTCATAATTCTTTCATACATGTCACTCTTGATTCATTGCATATCATGGTACACCGCCGGAGGCATTCATATAGAGTCATCTTTGTTCTAGTATCGAGTTGTAATCATTGAGTTGTAAATAAATAGAAGTGTGATGATCATCATATTCTAGAGCATTGTCCCAAGTGAGGAATAAAAAAAATAAGAGAAAGGCCATAAAAAAGAGAAGGCCCAAAAAAGAGAAAGACCATAAAAAATAGAAGGCCCAAAAAAGAGAAAGGCCATAAAAAAGAGAAGGCCAAAAAAAGAGAAAATGAAAAAATGAGAGAAAAAGAGAGAAGGGACAATGCTACTATCCTTTACCACACTTGTGCTTCAAAGTAGCACCATGATCTTCATGATAGAGAGTCTCTTGTTTTGTCACTTTCATATACTAGTGGGAAATTTTCATTATAGAACTTGGCTTGTATATTCCAACAATGGGCATCCTCAAGTGCCCTAGGTCTTCATGAGCAAGCAAGTTGGATGCACACCCACTTAGTTTCTTTTGTTGAGCTTTCATACATTTATAGCTCTAGTGCATCCGTTGCATGGCAATCCCTACTCCTTGCATTAACATCAATCAGTGGGCATCTCCATAGCCCATTGATTAGCCTCGTTGATGTGAGACTTTCTCCCTTTTTGTCTTCTCCACATAACCCCCATCATCATATTCTATTCCACCCATAGTGATATGTCCATGGCTCACGCTCATATATTGCGTGAAAGTTTATAGGTTTGAGATTACTAAAGTATGAAACAATTTCTTGGCTTGTCATCGAGGTTGTGCATGATGAGAGCATTCTTGTGTGACGAAAATGGACATGACTAAACTATATGATTTTGTAGGGATAAACTTTCTTTGGCCATGTTATTTCGAGAAGACATAATTGCTTAGTTAGTATGCTTGAAGTATTATTATTTTTATGTCAATATGAACTTTTGTCTTGAATCTTTTGGATCTGAATATTCATGCCACAATTAAGAAGAATTAAATTGAAATTATGCCAAGTAGCACTCCACATCAAAAAAATTGTTTTTATCATTTACCCACTCGAGGACAAGTAGGAATTAAGCTTTGGGATGCTGATACGTCTCCACATATCTATAATTTTTGATTGCTCCTTGCTATATTATCTACTGTTTTGGATGTTTATGGGCTTTATTATACACTTTTGTATAATTTTTGGGACTAACCTATTAACCCAGAGCCCAGTGCCAGTGCCAGTTTTTGTTTTTACCTTGTTTTAGGGTTTCGAAGAAAAGGAAAACCAAACGGAGTCCAATTGACTAGAAACTTCACGGAACCCATTTTTGGAAGGAAAGAAGCCCAGAAGACTTGAAGTGCACGTAAGGGAAGCTTCGAGGAGGCCATGAGGTAGGGGGCGCGCCTACCCCCCTGGGCGCGCCCTCCACCCTCGTGGCCCCCCTGACGTACTTCTTCCACCTATATATCTCCATATACCATAAAAACATCTGAGAACACAATAGATCGGGAGTTCCGCCGCCAGAAGTCTCCATAGCCACCGAAAGCCAATCTAGACCCATTCCGGCACCCTTCCGGAGGGGGAATCCTTCTCCGGTGGCCATCTTCATCATCCCGGTGCTCTCCATGACGAGGAGGGAGTAGTTCTCCCTCGAGGCTGAGGGTATGTACCAGTAGCTATGTGTTTGATCTCTCTCTCTCTCTTGTGTTCTTGATTTGGCACGATCTTGATGTATCGCGAGCTTTGCTATTATAGTTGGATCTTATGTTTCTCCTCCCCCTCTACTCTCTTGTAATGGATTGAGTTTCCCCTTTGAAGTTATCTTATCGGATTGAGTCTTTAAAGATTTGAGAACACTTGATGTATGTCTTGCCGTGCGTATCTGTGGTGACGATGGGATACCACGTGATTCACTTGATGTATGTTTTGGTGATCAACTTGCGGGTTCCGCCCATGAACCTATGCATAGGGGTTGGCACACGTTTTCGTCGTGATTCTCCGGTAGAACTTTGGGGCACTCTTTGAGGTCCTTTGTGTTGGTTGAATAGATGAATCTGAGATTGCGTGATGCATATCGTATAATCATACCCACGGATACTTGAGGTGACATTGGAGTATCTAGGTGACATTAGGGTTTTGGTTGATTTGTATCTTAAGGTGTTATTCTATTACGAACTCTAGGGATGTTTGTGACACTTATAGGAATAGCCCGACGGATTAATTGGAAAGAATAACTTTGAGGTGGTTTCGTACCCTACCATAATATCTTCATTTATTCTCCGCTATTAGTGACTTTGGAGTGACTCTGTGTTGCATGTTGAGGGATAGTTATGTGATCCAATTATGTTAGTATTGTTGAGGGAAGTTGCACTAGCGAAAGTATGAACCCTAGGCCTCGTTTCAACGCATTGCAATACCATTTACGCTCACTTTTATCATTATTTACCTTGCTGTTTTTATATTTTCAGATTACAAATACCTTTATCTACTATCCATATACCACTTGTATCACCATCTCTTCGCCGAACTAGTGCACCTATACAATTTACCATTGTATTGGGTGTGTTGGGGACACAAGAGACTCTTTGTTATTTGGTTGCAGGTTTGCTTGAGAGAGACCATCTTCATCCTACGCCTCCTACGGATTGATAAACCTTAGGTCATCCACTTGAGGGAAATTTTCTACTGTCCTACAAACCTCTACACTTGGAGGCCCAACAACGTCTACAAGAAGAAGGTTGTGTAGTAGACATCAGCGTTGAGCATAAATATGATTGGATCATTTTTATTGCGATACGGTTATTCATTTAAGGCAGAGAATAATTGTTGTTCTGTTTACATGAATAAAACCTGTTATGGTCTTACATCCATTGTAAATGGTTTAATTAATCTCGATCACTGTGATACACGTAATATTGATGCCAAAAGATGCAAAGTTCATAATGATAGTGTAACTTATTTGTGGCACTGCCGTTTAGGTCATATTTGTGTGAAGCGCATGAAGAAACTCCATGCTGATGGGCTTTTGGAATCACTTGATGCTTTTGAACGATGCCTCATGGGCAAGATGACTAAAACTCCGTTCTCCGGGACAATGGAGCAAGCCACTGACTTATTGGAAATAATACATACTGATGTATGCAGTCCAATGAGCGTTGAGGCTCGCGGCGGATATCATTATTTTCTGACCTTCACAGATGATTTAAGCAAATATGGGTATATCTACTTAACGAAACACATGTCTGAAACATTTGAAAAGTTCAAAGAAATTTAGAGTGAAGTTGAGAATCATCGTAACAAGAAAATGAAGTTTCTAAGATCTGATCACGGAGGCAAATATTTGAGTTACGAGTTTGGCCTTCATTTAAAAACAATGTGGAATAGTTTCACAACTCATGCCACCTGGAACACCATGGAGTAATGGTGTGTCCGAACGTCGTAACCGTACTTTATTAGATATGGTGTGATCTATGATGTCTCTTACCGATTTACCACTATCGTTTTGGGGTTATGCATTAGAGACAGCTGCATTCACGTTAAATAGGGCACCGTCTAATCCGTTGTGACGACACCGTATGAACTATGGTTTAGCAAGAAACCTAAGCTATCATTTCTTAAACTTTGGGGTTGCGATGTTTATGTGAAAAGGCTTCAGCTTGATAAGCTCGAACCCAAATCGGAGAAGTGCGTCTTCATAGGATACCCAAAACAAATTGTTGGGTACACCTTCTATCACAGATCTGAAGGCAAGATCTTTGTTGCCAAGAATGGATCCTTTCTAGAGAAGGAGTTTCTCTCGAAAGAAGTGAGTGGGAGGAAAGTAGAACCTGATGGGGTAATTGTACCTTCTCTCGAATTGGAAAGTAGCTCATCACAAAAATCAGTTCCAGTGATTCCTACACCAATTACTGAGGAAGCTAATGATGATGATCATGAAACTTCAGATCAAGTTACTACCGAACCTCGTAGGTCAACCAGAGTATGGTCCGCACCAGAGTGGTTTAGTAATCCTTTTTGGAAGTCATGTTACTAGACCATGACGAACCTACGAACTATGAGGAAGCGGTGATGAGCCTAGATTCCGTGAAATGGCTTGAGGCCATGAAATCTGAGATGGGGTCAATGTATGAGAACAAAGTGTGGACTTTGGTTGATTTGCCGGATGATCGGAAAGCCATAGAGAATAAATGGATCTTCAAGAGTAAGACAAACACTGATAATAGTGTTACTATCTACAAAGCTCGAATTGTTGCAAAAGGTTTTCAACAAGTTCAAGGTGTTGACTACGATGAGAGTTTCTCACTCTTATCTATGCTTAAAGTTTGTCCGAATCATGTTAGCGATTGCCGCATTTTATGAAATTTGGCAAATGGATGTAAAAACTACATTCCTTAATGGATTTCTTAAAGAAGAGTTGTATATGATGCAACCAACAGGTTTGTCAATCCGAAAGGTGCTAACAAAGTGTGTAAGCTCCAATGATCCATTTATGGACTGGTGCAAGCATCTCGGAGTTGGAATATATGCTTTGATAGTGTGATCAAAGCATATGGTTTTATACAGAATTTTGGAGAAGCCTGTATTTACAAGAAAGTGAGTGGGAGCTCTGTAGCATTTCTGATATTATATGTGGATGACATATTATTGATTGGAAATAATACAAAATTTCTGGATAGCATAAAAGGATACTTGAATAAGATTTTTTTTCAATGAAAGACCTCAATGAAGCTACTTACATATTGGGCATCAAGATCTATAAAGATAGATCAAGACATTTGATAAGACTTTCGACGAGTACATACCTTGATAAGATTTTGAAGGAGTTCAAAATGGATCAGTCAAAGAAAGAAGTTCTTGCTTGAGTTGTAAGGTGTGAAGTTGAGTAAAGACTCAAAACCTAACCACGGCAGAAAATAGAAAGAGAATGAAAAGTCATTCCCTATGCCTCAGTCATAGATTCTATAAAGTATGCTTTGCTGTGCACTACACCTATTGTGTACCTCACCATGAGTTTGGCAAGAGGGTACAATAGTGATCCAGGAGCGGATCACTGAACAACAGTCAAAATTATCCTTAGTGGAATAAAGACATATTTCTTGGTTATGGAGGTGACAAAAAGTTCATCGTAAAGGGTTACATCGATGCAAGCTTTGCCACTGATCCGGATGACTCTAAGTCTCAATTTGGATATATATTGAAAGTGGGAGCGATTAGCTAGAGTACCTCCATGCAGAGCATTGTAGACATAGAAAATTTGCAAAATACATACAGCTCTGAATGTGGCAGACCCGTTGACTAAACTTCTCTCACAAAGAAAAACATGATCACTCTTTGGGTGTTAATTACATAGCGATGTGAACTAGATTATTGACTCTAGTAATCCCTTTGGGTATTTGTCACATGGAGATGTGAACTAATCACATAAAGATGTGAACTATTTGTGTTAAATCACATGATGATGTGAATTAGATTATTGACTCTAGTGCAAGTGGGAGACTGAAAGAAATATGCCCTAGAGGCAATAATAAAGTTGTTATTGATATTTCCTTATATCATGATAAATGTTTATTATTCATGCTAGAATTGTATTAACCGGAAACTTGATACATGTGTGGATACCTAGACAAAATACTGTGTCACTCGTATGCCTCTCCTTGACTAGCTCGTTAATCAAAGATGGTTAAGTTTCCTAACCATAGACATGTGTTGTCATTTGATGAACGAGATCACATCATTGGGAGAATGATTTGATGGAAAAGACCCATCCGTTAGCTTATGATGTTGATCGTTTAGTTTTATTGCTCTTGCTTTCTTGATGACTTATACATATTCATTTGACTATGAGATTATGCAACACCCAAATACGGGAGGAACACCTTATGTGCTATCAAATGTCACAACATAACAGGGTGATTATAAAGATGCTCTGCAGGTGTCTCCGAAGGTGTTTGTTGGGTTGGCATAGATCGAGATTAGGATTTGTCACTCTGTGTATCGGAGAGGTATCTCTGGGCCCTCTCGGTAATGCACATCACTATAAGCCTTGCAAGAAATGTGACTAATGAGTTAGTTGCGGGATGATGTATTACGGAACGAGTAAAGAGACTCGCCGGTGAAGAGATTGAACTAGGTATGATGATACCGACGATCGAATCTCGGGCAAGTAACATACCGATGATAAAGGGAACAACGTATGTTGTTATGCGGTTTGACCGATAGAGATCTTCGTAGAATATGTAGGAGCCAATATGAGCATCCAGGTTCCGCTATTGGTTATTGACCGGAGATGTGTCTCGGTCATGTCTACATAGTTCTCGAACTCGTAGGGTCCGCTGATACGTCTCCAACGTATCTACTTTTCCAAACACTTTTGCCCTTGTTTTGGACTCTAACTTTCATGATTTGAATGGAACTAACCCGGACTGACGCTGTTTTCAGCAGAACTGCCATGGTGTTATTTTTGTGTAGAAATAAAAGTTCTTAGAATGACCCGAAAATCCACAGAGACACATGTTCGAATTAATGAAAAATACTGGCGAAAGAATCAGCATCAGGGGGGCCACACCCTGTCCATGAGGGTGCAGGGCACGCCCCCTGGGGCGCGCCCCCTACCTCATGGTCCCCCTGGGACTTCACCAACCTCAACCCCAACTCCATATATTCACTTTCGGGGAGAAACAAATCAGGGAGAAGGATTCATCGCGTTTTATGATACGAAGCCGCCGCCAAGCCCTAATCTTCCTCGGGGGGCTAATCTGGAGTCTGTTCGGGGCTCCAGAGAGGGGAATCCATCGCCATCATCATCATCAACCATCCTTCATCACCAATTTCATGATGCTCACCGCCATGTGTGAGTAATCTCATCGTAGGCTTGCTGGACGGTTATGGGTTGGATGATATTTACCATGTAATCGAATTAGTTTTGTTAGGGTTTGATCCCTAGTATCCATTATGTTCTAAGATTGATGTTGTTATGACTTTGCTATGCTTAATTCTTGTCACTAGGGCCCGAGTGCCATGATTTTAGATCTGAACCTATTATGTTTTCATGAATATATGTGAGTTCTTGATCCTATCTTGCAAGTCAATAGTCACCTACTATGTGTTATGATCCAGCAACCCCGAAGTGAAAATAATCGGGACCATTCCCGGTGATGACCGTAGTTTGAGGGGTTCATGTATTCACTAAGTGTTAATGATTTGGTCCAAGCGAAGACGAGGACGAACCCCAAAAGCAGAGCACCAGGAAACAAAAGAACTTCCCACAAGAAGTAAAAACAGTGAACTCACTTCACATAACAAAACGTGCGGCGCCCATAAAGGTACGCACCACACGGCCCAAAGGGTCCTGCCACTGGTTGTCAAAACCGATCATCTAGATTATTCTAGGAATATCAAGAATGTAGGCTGGACTGCCTTGATACTCGATCCAATAATTGGCGGACTCCAGTTTTCAAATGTCCTTATGGACGGCGGCAGTGGACTAAACCTGATATATCAGGATACAATCCAGCACATTGGAATAAACCCAGCAAGAATCCGCCGCAGCAAAACCTCCTTTCAAGGGGTAATACCTGGTCTGGACAACCATTGTATGGGTTTTCTCCGGCTCGAAGTCATATTCGGCTCTGCCGATAACCTCTGCCGCGAAAAGCTGACCTTCCATATCGTCCCATTCTCAAGTCGCTTTCAAGCACTACTGGGACGCGAAGCTTTCGCTCGCTTTAACGCAATACCGCATTATGCATCTCTTATGCTTAAGATGCCCGGTCCATGAGGCATCATCTCTTTGAAGGGGAAGCACTAAAGTGCGCCTCCCCAAGAGGAGGACTGTGCGGCCGCTTTGATAGCCCCACAGCAAAATGGCCTCACCGGCCAAAAGAAACTTCGAAATAGGTCATTCAAGACCACGAACGCGGATGGACGAGTTCGGTGCAAAATCATCATTGATGCAGGCCTAGAAGCCATATACCCCCGCACTAGGGGCTCCACGCATATACAATAAAAGACAATAAAGCTCAATCTTATATATCTTACTTTATACTTTGCTTATTTTAAACCTTTTTCGGCATGACCCGTTTTCAACTCAGTTCCTCTCTTTTACAGATGAACGTCGTGCGGCGCCCGTCCAGGACACGGCACAACGGATACACAGGCGCAGACGTGCAGTAGGGACCCGTCCTAAAGGATTCTTTTTAGATTAAGACCCTGCGTAAACCTTTTTTACTGTCTCTTGTTGCTACACATCCCCTTGTTTTTTCTTTCTGATATAACCAAGGAGGAGGCTGGCGTCTTGGCATGTGGCCACGTCAGAATTTTTGCACGTACCTGGACACTAGGGGCTTTTTTAATAAAGAGTATTGTTTCGCCCGCACTCATAAAGACCGAACACCTTAGGGAGTGTTCGGCGTCGCGAGTTTTGGCATTATATGCATCAGCTCCGAATCATGTCTTTGGTCAAATGTTGGGTTGCCCGGCTCCTGAGTTCGGCTATCATACGTTCCGCTCTATCGGCTAAGGTAGCACCAGGAGAACTACTGCGATTGTTCCCCCGGTTCGGCCGGGCAAGCACCTCAGTAGAGAAAGCCGAAAACTGACTGTCATGATGTAGCGTGAGACTGGTCAGCCACTCGATGACCTATCGGAATCTATCAGATTCCCCCGCTTTAATGAAGGGCCGCTTCCCGGTCAGGCACATACGCGCCCCGAATTTGGACGAGCGCAGTTGCCACCAAGGAGCTACCTAAAGAGTCTCATTGTCAAACTCCTATGGCTAAGTGAAAGTGTTAAAGCATTATAGTCCGGTTGCCTGGCCCGCTGCGCTATCACCTCCTTTGTAGGACAAGGACATTGGGTTAAGTGTGAAAATGCATCTTCTGCGAGCACCCCCGCACTATGTGCGTGGGGGCTGAAGCCAACGACTACCATCTTTCAGATTTTATATATATATATATATATCTTAAAACGGCCGCACAGGAGGTGTTCCCAATACTTGGAGGCACAAGTATAAAAAAGGCCACTACAGTTTATCAAAATATTACTTTATAAATACATATGCTATCATAACATAGCATCTTTCGGGCACTGCGTCTCTATTACACGAGCGCCTTCTAGAACTTCCTGAAAATAGTGCTCGGAGGGTACTCGGCTTTTGTCCGAATCTCGGGACGCAACAACGGTGGTCTCCATCTCTGCCCAGTATGTCTTAACACGGGCAAGAGCCATCCTAGCGCCCTCTATGCATGTTGACCTCTTCATTGCATTTATACGCGGCACCGCGTCAAGGAATTGCAGCACCAAGCTGAAATAACTCTTCGGCTCCGATCTCCCCGGCCACAGGTGACCCATGACGTACTTCATGGCGAGTCCAGACAACCTATTCAGTTCGGCCCATTGAGCCAAACGATCATCCACTGCCAGTGGACGCTCTGGATTGTGAAACTGCGACCAGAAAAGCTTTTCCACTTCGCGATCTTTCTGATCTTGAAAGTGTTCGGCCGCATCAGCAGCACTCGCTGCCAAGTCCAGATAGGTATCCTCCACACTCCACATCCGGTCCAACGGAGCAAACTTCGGATCACAAAATTTCCTTCGCAGCATAAAGAGCTTTCCAGCCGCAATCTGTTCGGCCTGACGCAGCTCCTCCTTCGCAGCTCTCATCGCAGAGCGCGCGTCCTTGGCATTGGCAACGGCCTTCTCTAAGTCCATCTGTTTTGCATGGTCCTCTTTTTCAAGAAGTCTGCAACGGTCGGTAGTGCTTTTTAACTTTTCGGCCATCTCGGCCATCTCCTCCTTGCTTCGGCAATGAGCAGCCTGTTCGGCTCTCAGCTCTTCAAGGGCCTTCTCGGCAGCCACATCGCTTTTTCTGGCTTGCTCCTTAGCTCGGGCAAGTTCTGCCCTAAGATTCTCCACGGCGGCCGTACCATCTGCGTTGAGCACACACATTGTAAGACACTGGCATGAAGCTCCTCTTACCTGATGCCGCCCGAAGAATTACATACCTTGAGCCTCATCAAGCCGCTTATTGACAAGCGCGATGTCGGCATCTGCCACGTCCAGTTGCCGCTTTAGTTCGGCCACATCATCAGTTCGGCTTGATTCCGGACACCTCGCCACCTACATTCAAAGGCGAAATCTTAGACCTGGGATTATGATCCTCTGCGTGCCGTCATTTCTTGACAACGCGCAGAGTCTCAGGGGCTACTATCTACACAGGGCACACCTTACATATGCGCAACTGACAAAAGTGTACATTATCTAATGTACCTCATAACCCGTCAGTAAACTTTTGACGGCCTCATGCAATCCGCTTTCTGCGGATGAAATCCTTTCAATCACCGTGCCCATCAATGCACAGTGCTCCTTTGAGATGGAAGCTCGCCCCAGCAGAATCTTTAGCTCCTCCGGCCGAGCACCAGACGGTGTCGGACTTGTCCTATGGCCTCTTTCGAAGGCCTGACATGGAGAGCCTTGGGGGGCCACATAGCTATCTTCCGCCCCTGCCGGATTCAGAGAAACCCTCCGCGACGACACCTCAGGGTCGCCCGCCTCGCTAGGCGGTACGGCAGGGGAGGCATCCCGCTCTCCATCATCTCCGGAAGAAGATCCCCCGAAGACGAGCTCTGCTGAGAAGGGCTGAGGTCCGATCTACAAGGTAAAATTTCGGTTAATCTTCTCAGATATAAACCAAGGATTTCTCTCATCCCTCAAAAGGAAAACCTCTCTCTACTTACGGCTCGCTGGAGGGCTGATCCCTTTGAGGGCGTAGTTCGGCCGAGGAACTCCCCAGCGTCGGACCCTCTGACGAGGATTTTCTCCCCCGCTTCGGGGCCATGGTCTCCGGGTCGTCAGAGGCGGCCCTCTTCTTCCCCTTGGGAGAGGAATTGTCGGTTCCTCCCTTTGGAGCAGCCTCCTTCGAGGAGGCCATAGTTCCCTTGTCCTTCCCCTTAGTTCCCTCCAAAGGCATTATCTTCAACATCCTGACAAGCACGGGATCCGGCCTGGTTTCGGGAAGGGGAGCCGGACACCTGATCAACTTTGCCTTCGCTATCCACTCATGTTTAAAAGGACAGCTCCTTTAGGGGCAACTTTATGACGATTATATGGATAGTAGGTCCGGGCACAAGGTTACTTACTTCGGTATCTGGGCGATTGCAGCTTAGGCCTGCGTCCTCGGTCAAATCCGGACACATCATTTGTGATCCGAAGAACAGTTTATACATCTCCACGGGCGTTGCGCCCATAAAATGATGGAGAGCTCGTGGTCCCTCCGGATTAAATTCCCACAGACGAAGGGAGCGACATTTGCCGGGCAGTGTTCGGCGAATAAGCATGACCTGCATCACCTTGACCAGGTTGAGGTCTCTTTCTAATAGATCCCTGATGCGGCCCTGCAACAAGGGCACGTCTTTGGATAACCCCCAATCTAATCCTTTGTTGACCCATGACGCTAGCCGTGATGGGGGACCCGAGCGAAAGGCAGGAGGCGCCGCCCACTTGGCGCTCCTGGGAGCGGTGATATAGAACCATTCTCGTTGCCACAAGCCGAGCTCCTCTTGAAAGGAGCCCTCGGGCCATGGAGCATCAGCATTCTTACTTATGACAGCGCCTCCGCACTCTGCGTGCCGTCCCTCGATCATCTTCGGCTCCACTCCAAAAGTCTTGAGCCATAATCCGAAGTGAGGAGTAACACGGAGGAACGCTTCGCACACAACGATGAATGAGGAAATGTGGAGGATGGACTCCGGAGCTAAATCATGAAATTCTAGCCCGTAATAAAACAGCAGCCCCCTCACGAAGGGATCCATCGGGAAGCCTAACCCCCGAAGGAAGTGAGACATGAACACTATGCTCTCACCGGGCTGGGGACTGGGAATAGCCTGCCTTTGAGCAGGCAACCTATGCGAAATTTCGGCGGTCAAGAACTTAGCCTCTCTCAACTTTAGCACGTCCTCCTCCGTGACGGAGGAGGGCATCCATCGGCCTTGAAGGTCGGAACCGGACATTGTCGAAGGTCTGAGGCACCCAAAATCTGAAGCCTAGGGTGTTGGAACTCGAGGCGACGGGCGAACTTGTTTTGGGATTGGAGAAAAGGAGTAAGGCCCTAGTCCCTTTATAAAAGGTTGAATACCGGGAGCCCTCCCCGTAACCGTTTGGGACTCGCCTTTAACCAAGAAAACATGCTAACGGGCACGATTGGGTTACCCATGTCCGTATTGATGAGAATCCCGTAAAAGGGGGGCACACGATCTCTGCTTTGACAAGACGTGCCAAGGAAACCGCCTCGCAAAACACGCTGAGGTGGAAGAGTGAAAACGATTCGAGTGAAGGACTTGGCTGTAGTGTGATGACGCACTGCGGAATACGTCAGCAGATTTGATTTGTGTTAATATTATTCTCTCTATGGCAAGATGTGGAAGTTTATTTTTGCAGAGCCGGACACTTCTCTTGGTGTTTACAATCTTCTATGAAGGACTTGGAGGAGGAACCCACCTTGCAATGCCGAAGCCAATTTGCGCGCGGGACTCGTCGTCATTGAAGCCTGGTTCAGGGGCTACTGAGGGAGTCCTGGATTAGGGGGTGTTCGGGTAGCCGGACTATACCTTCAGCCGGACTCCTGGACTATGAAGATACAAGATTGAAGACTTCGTCCCGTGTCTGGATGGGACTTTCCTTGGCGTGGAAGACAAGCTTGGCGATGCGGATATTCAAGATCTCCTACCATTGTAACCGACTCTATGTAACCCTAACCCTATCCGGTGTCTATACAAACCAGAGGGTTGTAGTCCGTAGGCAATCAACTCCATATACAACAATCCCACCATAGGCTAGCTTCTAGGGTTTAGCCTTCGGCGGTGTGAGTTAGGGCTGAGGTGGAGACTCAAGGCCACGGCGGAGGACAGCCACGAGGCAGGGCCGGCTTGAGGAGCGGGGGCAGGTGAGGCCATGGAGGCGCGGGCCGCGGGGGCGATTCGGCGCCTCAGAAGGAGGCCAGCGGAAGCGATTCGGTGACTCATCACGGTGGGACGGCTCTCAGGTGGAGGCGGCTTGTGGGTCGGAACGGCGCGCGGCCATGGCGACTTGGAGGTGTGGGACGGCTATCTACGACGACTCAACACGGGGAGTCCTGGAGGCAATCGACAAGGTGGAGCAGCTTAAGCGTGATTGTAGACTCGCAACAACGGCTCAAGGACCAGCCGGCGGCTCATATAGGTAGAAAACAACAGAGAAAGAGGGCCTCAGATGTGACCTGGGCGGGACCTTGGTTGGCAGAAGCGAGGCATTTTGAGGCCTTGATGAAGGAGGTAAGCGGTCGTTGTGACTTTGTTGTTGGCGAGGCGGGTCTCAGTGCCAGCGGAAGCGGCTTGCTATCGGCGGAGCGGCGCAAGGCGAGCGAACCATGGTGACGAAAAACCAGGGCCAAGGGGGCGGTGACTCAGGCGACGACGGTTTGATGCACGGGCATGCAGCAGTCCGAGGTGGACGGCGTCTCTCTGGTGAGGTATAGGGGCTGACTGACGAGGCGGCGGCTGCTCGAAGGTTCCCCGGCGACTCAGTAAGCGGTAGGTTAAGGCAGGTGCTGCAGCTGTGGAGGCGCGCCAGTGGCTCAGGCGTGGCGAGGGGAGCCACAGGAGACTGCGCCCAAGGGCGCGGCAATTTGGAGCGGCTCCATTGGAATTACGGATCAAAGCGAATCCGTGATAGTAAGGTGATACGTCTCCAACGTATCTATAATTTTTGATTGCTCCATGCTATATTATCTACTGTTTTGGGCATTATTGGGCTTTATTATCCACTTTTACATTACTTTCGGGACTAACCTATTAACCGGAGGCCCAGCCCAGATTTGTTGTTTTATGCCTATTTCAGTGTTTTGAAGAAAAGGAATATCATACGGAGTCGAAACGGCACGAAATCAACTAGAGAAGTTATTTTTGGAACGAAAGCCACCAGATGGACTTGGACCCCACGTCAAGGAAGGAAGGAAGGAGGAGCTCACGAGGGTAGGGGGCGCGCCCCCTGCCTCGTGGGGCCCTCGTGGCTCCCCTGACGTGTTTCTTCTACCTATATAACTCCATATACCCTAAAACTTCCAGAACACACAATAGATCGGGAGTTCCGCCGACAGAAGCCTCCGTAGACTCCGAAAACCAATCTAGACCCGTTCCGGCACCCTGCCGGAGGGGGCAATCCCTCTCCGGTGGCCATCTTCATCATCCCGGTGCTCTCCATGATGAGGAGGGAGTAGTTCTCTCTCAGGGCTGAGGGTATGTACCAGTAGCTATGTGTTTGATCTCTCTCACTCTCTCGTGTTCTTGATTTGGCACGATCTTGATGTATCACGAGCTTTGCTATTATAGTTGGATCCTATGTTTCTCCTCCCCCTCTTCTCTCTTGTAATGAATTGAGTTTCCTCTCTGAAGTAATCTTATCAGATTGAGTCTTTAAAGATTTGAGAACACTTGATGTATGTCTTGTCGTGGATATCTGTGGTGACAATGGGATACCACGTGCCACTTGATGTATGTTTTGGTGACCAACTTGTGGGTTCCGCCCATGAACCTATGCATAGGGGTTGGCACACGTTTTCGTCGTGATTCTCTGGTAGGAACTTTGGGGCACTCTTTGAGGTCCTTTGTGTTGGTTGAATAGATGAATCTGAGATTGTGTGATGCATATCGTATAATCATACCCACGGATACTTGAGGTGACACTGGAGTATCTAGGTGACATTAGGGTTTTGGTTGATTTGTGTCTTAAGGTGTTATTCTAGTACGAACTCTAGGGCTGTTTGTGACACTTATAGGAATAGCCCAACAGATTGATTGGAAAGAATAATTTTGAGGTGGTTTCGTACCCTACCATAATCACTTCGTTTGTTCTCCGCTACTAGTGACTTTGGAGTGACTTATTGTTGCATGTTGAGGGATAGTTATATTATCCAATTATGTTATTATTGTTGAGAGGACTTGCACTAGTGAAAGTATGAACCCTAGGCCTTGTTTCAACGCATTGCAATACCGTTTGTGCTCACTTTTATCATTAGTTACCTTGCTGTTTTTATATTTTCAGATTACAAAAACCATTGTCTACTATCCATATACCATTTGTATCACCATCTCTTCGCCGAACTAGTGCACCTATACGATTTACCATTGTATTGGGTGTGTTGGGGACACAAGAGACTCTTTGTTATTTGGTTGCAGGGTTGCTTGAGAGAGACCATCTTCATCCTACGCCTCCTACGGATTGATTAACCTTAGGTCATCCACTTGAGGGACATTTGCTACTATCCTACAAACCTCTGCAGTTGGAGGCCCAACAACGTCTACAAGAAGAAGGTTGTGTAGTAGACATCAAGCTCTTTTCTGGCGCCGTTGCCAGGGAGATGAGTGCTTGAAGGTATATCTTTAGATCTTGCAATCAAGTCTTTTAGTTTCTTGTTTTACCACTAGTTTAGTTTATAAAAGAAATAAAATGGAATTACGTTTGCCTCATACGCTTTATCTTTTTAATATCTATCGTGAGAATAAGGATTCCGATAATTGTGCTCAAGTGCTAGAAGAAGAATGCATTAGAATGTTTGGCACTAAATATTTGAATGATGAGCATGATTGCAATGTTGTTAGTATAAATTCCTTGAATATCCATGATGCTAATGATATGCAAAGCCACAAGCTTGGGGAAGCTATGTTTGATGAAGATGATATTTTTTGTCCCCCAAGTTTTGATGAGAAAATTTATTATGATGAAAGCATGCCTCCTATTTATGATGATTATATTGATGAAAGTGGATTTGGAGAGGTCATGACTTTATTTAGTAATGATTCCACTATTTTGGAAGAGGTTCCAATTGATTATGAGAACAAAGTTGCTATCTATGATGATTATTGTGATGACTTGTATGCTATAAAGAATAATGATATCCATGAAACTTGTCATCATGATTTTAGTTTTCAATTGTATTATGCCTCACATGATAATTATTTTGTTGAGTTTGCTCCCACTATTATTCATGAGAAGAATTTTGCTTATGTGGAGAGTAATAAAAATTCTATGCTTGTAGATCATGAAAAGAATGCTTTAGGTGCTGGTTATATTGTTTAATTCATTCATGATACTGCTGAAACTTTTTATGAGGGAGGAATATATGCTTGTAGGAATTGCAATAATATCAAGTTTCCTCTCTATGTGTTGAGAATCTTGAAGTTATGCTTGTTTTGCCTTCCTATGCTAATTGATTATTGTTTCCATAAGTTGTTTGCTCACAAAATCCCTATGTATAGGAAGTGGGTTAGAATTAAATGTGCTAGTTATATTCTTCATGATGCTCTCTTTATGTTACAATTCTTATCTTTTATGTGAGCATCGTTGAAATCATCATGCCTAGCTAGGGGCGTTAAACGATAGCGCTTGTTGGGAAGCAACCCAATTTTATCTTAGTTCATTGCTTTTTGTTCCTGTTTAGTAATAAATAATTTATCTATCCTATGTTATTATTGATGTTTTATGTTTTAATTAGTGTTTGTGCCAAGTATAACCTTTGGGAAGACTTGGGTGAAGTCTTTGCGATCATGCTGTAAAAAACAGAAACTTTAGCGCTCACGAGAATTGGTGCCATTTTTATTTGGGGAGTGATATTTAGTTAATTCTTTTTGCAGATAATTAATAGATAAATTCCTCACGTCCAGAAATTTATTTGAGAATTTTTTGAGTTCCAGAAGTATACGTGTGATTCAGATTACTACAGACTGTTCTGTTTTTGACAGATTCTGTTTTTCGTGTGTTGTTTGCTTATTTTGATGAATCTATGGCTAGTAAAAGATTTTATAAACCATAGAGAAGTTGGAATACAGTAGGTTTAACACCAATATAAATAAATAATGAGTTCACAACAGTACCTAAGTGGTGATTTATTTTCTTATACTAATGGAGATTACGAGTTTTCTGTTAAGTTTTGTGTTGTGAAGTTTTCAAGTTTTGGGTAAAGATTCAATGGACTATGGAATAAGGTGTGGCAAGAGCCTAAGCTTGGAGATTACCAAGGCACCCGAAGTTAATATTCAAGGACAACCAAGAACCTAAGCTTGGGGATGCCCCGGAAGGCATCCCCTCTTTCATCTTCGTTCATCGGTAACTTTACTTGGAGCTATATTTTTATTCACCACATGATATGTGTGTTGCTTGGAGCGTCATCTTATTTCATTTTGTTTTGCTTGCTGTTTGAATAAAATACCAAGATATGAAATTATTAAATGTTAGAGAGTCTTCATATAGTTTCATAATTGTTCGACTACTCATTGATCTTCACTTATATCTTTCGGCGTAGTTTGTCATTTGCTCTAGTGCTTCACTTATATCTTTTTACAGCACGGTGGTGGTTTTATTTTGTAGAAATAGACGAACTCTCATGCTTCACTTATATTATTTTGAGAGTCTTTAGAACAGCATGGTAATTTGCTTTGGTTATGAAATTAGTCCTAATATGATGGGCATCCAAGAGGGATATAATAAAAACTTTCATATAAGTGCATTGAATACTAAGAGAAGTTTGATACTTGATGATTGTTTTGAGATATGGAGATAGTGATATCAAAGTTATGCTAGTTGGGTAGTTGTGAATTTCAGGAATACTTGTGTTGAAGTTTGCAAGTCCCGTAGCATGCACGTATGGTAAACATTGTGTAACAAATTTGAAACATGAGGTGTTATTTGATTGTCTTCCTTATGAGTGGCGGTCGGGGACGAGCAATGGTCTTTTCCTACCAATCTATCCCCCTAGGAGCATGCGCGTAGTGCTTGGTTTTTGATGACTTGTAGAGTTTTGCAATAAGTACATGAGTTCTTTATGACTAATGTTGAGTCCATGATACGCACTCTTACCCTTCCATCATTGCTAGCCTCTTCGGTACCGTGCATTGCCCTTTCTCACATTGAGAGTTGGTGCAAACTTCGCCGGTGCTGAAGGAAATATGCCCTAGAGGCAATAATAAAGTTATTATTTATTTCCGTGTATCATGATGAATGTTTATTATTCATGCTAGAATTGTATTAACCGGAAACATAATACATGTGTGAATACATAGACAAACAGAGTGTCACTAGTATGCCTCTACTTGACTAGCTCGTTGATCAAAGATGGTTATGTTTCCTAACCATAGACATGAGTTGTTATTTGGTTAACAGGATCACATCATTAGGAGAATGATGTGATTGACTTGACCCATTCCATTAGCTTAGCACTTGATCGTTTAGTTTGTTGTTATTGCTTTGTTCATAACTTATATATGTTCCTATGACTATGAGATTATGCAACTCCCGTTTACCAGAGGAACACTTTGTGTGCTACCAAACGTCACAACGTAATTGGGTGATTATAAAGGTGCTCTACAGGTGTCTCCGAAGGTATTTGTTGGGTTGGCGTATTTCGAGATTAGGATTTGTCACTCCGATTGTCGGAGAGGTATGTCTGGGCCCTCTCGGTAATGCACATCACTCAAGCCTTGCAAGCATTACAACTAATAACTTAGTTGCGGGATGATGTATTATGGAACGAGTAAAGAGACTTGCCGGTAACGAGATTGAACTAGGTATTGAGATACCGACGATCGAATCTCGGGCAAGTAACATACTGATGACAAAGGGAACAACGTATATTGTTATGCGGTCTTACCGATAAAAGATCTTCGTAGAATATGTAGGAGCCAATATGAGCATCCAGATTCCCCTATTGGTTATTTACCGGAGACGTGTCTCGGTCATGTCTACATAGTTCTCGAAACCGTAGGGTCCGCACGCTTAAAGTTCGGTGATGATCGTAATTAGGGTTTTTGTGTTTTGATGTACCGAAGGTTGTTCGGTGTCCCGGATGTGATCACGGACATGACGAGGAGTCTCGAAATGGTCAAGACATAAAGATTGATATATTGGAAGCCTATATTTGGATATCGGAAACGTTCCGGGTGAAATCAGGATTTTACCGGAGTACCGGGGGGTTACCGGACCCCCCCGGGGGGTTATTGGGCCTACATGGGCCCTAAGGGAGAAGAGGAGGGCCGACCAGGGCAGGCCGCGCACCCCTCCCCCTAGTACGAATAGGACAAAAAAGGGGGGTGGCGCCCCCCTTTCCTCTTTCTCCCTTCCCCCTTCCTTTTCCAACAAGGCAAGAGGGGGGAGTCCTACTCCCGGTGGGAGTAGGACTCCTCCAGGCGCACCCCTTGGGCCGGCCGCACCTCCCCCTCTCTCTCCTTTATATACGGGGGCAAGGGGGCACCACATGACACACAAGTTGATCTTTGTGATCGTTCCTTAGCCGTGTGCGGTGCCCCCTTCCACCATATTCCACCTCGGTCATATTGTAGCGGTGCTTAGGCAAAGCCCTGCGTCGGTAGAACATCATCACCGTCATCACGCCGTCGTGCTGACGAAACTCTCCCTCTACACTTTGCTGGATCGGAGCTTGAGAGACGTCACCGAGTTGAACGTGTGCAGAACTCGGAGGTGCCGTACGTTCGGTACTTGGATCGGTCGGATCGGGAAGACGTACGACTACTTCCTCTACGTTGTGTCAACGCTTCCGTTGCCGGTCTATGAGGGTACGTAGACAACACTCTCCTCTCTCATTGCTATGCATCACCATGATCTTGTGTGTGCGTAGGAATTTTTTTTGAAATTACTACGTTCCCCAACAGTGGCATCCGAGCCTAGGTTTTATGCGTTGATGTTGTGCACGAGTAGAACACAAGTGAGTTGTGGGCGATATAAGTCATACTGCTTACCAGCATGTTATAGTTTGGTTCGGCGGTATTGTTGGATGAAGCTGCCCGGACCGACATTACGCGTACGCTTACGCGAGACTGGTTCTACCGACGTGCTTTGCACACAGGTGGCTGGCGGGTGTTAGTTTCTCCAACTTTTGTTGAACCAAGTGTGGCTACGCCCTGTCCTTGCGAAGGTTAAAACAGCACCAACTTGACAAACTATCGTTGTGGTTTTGATGCGTAGGTAAGAACGGTTCTTGCTAAGCCCGTAGCAGCCACGTAAAACTTGCAACAACAAAGTAGAGGACGTCTAACTTGTTTTTGCAGGGCATGTTGTGATGTGATATGGTCAAGACATGATGCTAAATTTTATTGTATGAGATGATCATGTTTTGTAATCGATTTATCGGCAACTGGCAGGAGCCATATGGTTGTCGCTTTATTGTATGCAATACAATCGCACTGTAATGCTTTACTTTATCACTAAGCGGTAGCGATAGTCGTGGAGGCATAAGATTGGCGAGATGACAACGATGCTACGATGGAGATCAAGGTGTCGCGCCGGTGATGATGGTGATCATGAAGGTACTTCGGAGATGGAGATCACAAGTACAAGATGATGATGGCCATATCATATCACTTATATTGATTGCATGTGATGTTTATCTTTTATGCATCTTATCTTGCTTTGATTGTCGGTAGCATTATAAGATGATCCCTCACTAAAATTATCAAAGTATAAGTGTTCTGCCTGAGTATGCACCGTTGCGAAAGTTCTTCATGCTGAGACACCACGTGATGATCGGGAGTGATAGGCTCTACGTTCAAATGCAACGGGTGCAAAACAGTTGCACACGCGGAATACTCAGGTTAAACTTGACGAGCCTAGCATATAACAGATATGGCCTCGGAACACGGAGACCGAAAGGTCAAGCATGAATCATATAGTAGATATGATAAACATATTGATGTTCACCATTGATACTACTCCATCTCACGTGATGATCGGACATGGTTTAGTTGATCTGGATCACATGATCACTTAGAGGATTAGAGGGATATATTTCTAAGTGGGAGTTCTTAAGTAATATGATTAATTGAACTTAAATTTATCATGAACTTAGTACCTGATAGTATCTTGCTTGTCTATGTTTAATTGTATATAGATGGCTCGTGCTGTTGTTCCGTTGAATTTTAATGTGTTCCTTGAGAAAGCAAAGTTGAAAGATGATGGTAGCAATTACACGGACTGGGTCCGTAACTTGAGGATTATCATCATTGATGCACAAAAGAATTACATCCTGAAAGCATCGCTAAGTGCCAAGCCTGCTGCAGGAGCAACACCAGATGTTATGAACGTCTGGCAGAGCAAAGCTGATGACTACTCGATAGTTCAGTGTGCCATGCTTTATGGCTTAGAACCGGGTCTTCAATGACGTTTTGAACGTCATGGAGCATATGAGATGTTCCAGGAGTTGAAGTTAATATTTCAAGCAAATGCCCGGATTGAGAGATATGAAGTCTCCAATAAGTTCTATAGCTGCAAGATGGAGGAGAATAGTTCTGTCAGTGAACATATACTCAAAATGTCTGGGTATCATAATCACTTGACTCAGCTGGGGTTAATATTCCTGTTGATAGTGTCATTGATAGAGTTCTTTAATCACTGCCACCAAGCTACAAAAGCTTCGTGATGAACTATAATATGCAAGGGATGAATAAGACCATTCCTGAGCTCTTGCGATGCTAAAAGCCGCGGAGGTAGAAATCAAGAAGGAGCATCAAGTGTTGATGGTCAAATAAGACCACCAGTTTCAAGAAAAAGGGCAAAGGGAAGAAGAAAGGGAACTTCAAGAAGAACAGCAAACAAGTTGCTGCTCAGGAGAAGAAACCCAAGTCTGGACCTAAGCCTGAGACTGAGTGCTTCTACTGCAAGCAGACTGGTCACTGGAAGCGGAACTGCCCCAAGTATTTGGCGGATAAGAAGGATGGCAAAGTGAACACATGTATATGTCATATACATGTTATTGATGTGTACCTTACTAATGCTCGCAGTAGCACCTGGGTATTTGATACTGGTTCTGTTGCAAACATTTGCAACTCGAAACAGGGGCTACGGATTAAGCGAAGATTGGCTAAGGACGAGGTGACGATGCACATGGGAAATGGTTCCAAAGTCGATGTGATCGCGGTCGGCACGCTACCTCTACATCTACCTTCGGGATTAGTATAAGACCTAAGTAATTGTTATTTGGTGCCAGCGTTGAGCATGAACATTATATCTGGTTCTTGTTTGATGCGAGACGGTTATTCATTTAAATCAGAGACTAATGGTTGTTCTATTTATATGAGTAATATCTTTTAGGGTCATGCACCCTTGAAGAGTGGTCTATTTTTAAAGAATCTCGATAGTAGTGATACACATATTCATAATGTTGAAATCAAAAGATGTAGAGTTGATAATGATAGTACAACTTATTTGTGGCACTGCCGTTTAGGTCATATCGGTGTAAAGCGCATGAAGAAACTCCATACTGATGGACTTTTGGAACCACTTGATTATGAATCACTTGGTACTTGTGAACCGTGGCTCATGGGTAAGATGACTAAAACGCCGTTCTCCGGTACTATGGAGAGAGCAACGGATTTGTTGGAAATCATACATACAGATGTATGTGGTCCAATGAATGTTGAGGCTCGTGGTGGACATCGTCATTTTCTCACCTTCACAGATGATTTAAGCAGATATGGGTATATCTACTTAATGACACATAAGTCTGAAACATTTGAAAAGTTCAAAGAATTTCAGAGTGAAGTTGAAAATCATCGTAACAAGAAAATAAAGTTTCTACGATCTGATCGTGGAGGAGAATATTTGAGTTACGAGTTTGGTCTACATTTGAAACAATGCGGAATAGTTTTGCAACTCACGCCACCCAGAACACCACAGCGTAATGGTGTGTCCGAACGTTGTAATCGTACTTTATTAGATATGGTGCGATCTATGATGTCTCTTACTGATTTACCGCTATCGTTTTGGGGTTATGCTTTAGAGACGGCTGCATTCACGTTAAATAGGACACCATCAAAATCCGTTGAGATGACGCCTTATGAACTGTGGTTTGGCAAGAAACCAAAGTTGTCGTTTGTGAAAGTTTGGGGCTGCGATGCTTATGTGAAAAAGCTTCAACCTGATAAGCTCGAACCCAAATCGGAGAAATGTGTCTTCATAGGATACCCAAAGGAGACTGTTGGGTACACCTTCTATCACAGATCCGAAGGCAAGACTTGTGTTGCTAAATTCGGAGTTTTTCTAGAGAAGGAGTTTCTCTTGAAAGAAGTGAGTGGGAGAAAAGTAGAACTTGATGAGGTAACTGTACCTGCTCCCTTATTGGAAAGTAGTACATCACAGAAACCGGTTTCTGTGACACCTACACCAATTAGTGAGGAAGCTAATGATAATGATCATGAAACTTCAGATCAAGTTACTACCGAACCTCGTAGATCAACCAGAGTAAAGATCCGCACCAGAGTGGTACGGTAATCCTGTTCTGGAAGTCATGCTACTAGATCATGATGAACCTACGAACTATGAAGAAGCGATGGTGAGCCCAGATTCCGCAAAATGGCTAGAAGCCATGAAATCTGAGATGGGATCCATGTATGAGAACAAAGTGTGGACTTTGGTTGACTTGCCCGTTGATCGGCAAGCAATTGAGAATAAATGGATGTTCAAGAAGAAGACTGACGCTGGCGGTAATGTTACTGTCTACAAAGCTCGACTTGTTGTGAAAGGTTTTCGACAAGTTCAAGGGATTGACTACGATGAGACCTTCTCACCTGTAGCGATGCTTAAGTCTGTCCGAATCATGTTAGCAATTGCTGCATTTTATGAGTATGAAATTTGGCAAATGGATGTCAAAACTGCATTCCTGAATGGATTTCTGGAAGAAGAGTTGTATATGATGCAACCAGAAGGTTTTGTCGATCCAAAGGGAGCTAACAAAGTGTGCAAGCTCCAGCGATCCATTTATGGACTGGTGCAAGCCTCTCGTAGTTGGAATAAACGCTTTGATATGTGATCAAAGCATTTGGTTTTTATACAGACTTATGGAGAAGCCTGTATTTACAAGAAAGTGAGTGGGAGCTCTGTAGAATTTCTGATATTATATGTGGATGAAATATTATTGATTGGAAATAATATAGAATTTCTGGATAGCATAAAGGGATACTTGAATAAGAGTTTTTCAATGAAAGACCTCGGTGATGCTGCTTACATATTGGGCATTAAGATCTATAGAGATAGATCAAGACGCTTAATTGGACTTTCACAAAGCACATACCTTGACAAAGTTTTGAAGAAGTTCAAAATGGATCAAGCAAAGAAAGGGTTCTTGCCTGTGTTACAAGGTGTGAAGTTGAGTAAGACTCAATGTTCGACCACTGTAGAAGATAGAGAGAAAATGAAAGATGTTCCCTATGCTTCAGCCATAGGCTCTATCATGTATGCAATGCTGTGTACCAAACCTGATGTGTGCCTTGCTATAAGTCTAGCAGGGAGGTACCAAAGTAATCCAGGAGTGGATCACTGGACAGCGGTCAAGAACATCCTGAAGTACCTGAAAAGAACTAAGGATATGTTTCTCGTATATGGAGGTGACAAAGAGCTCATCGTAAATGGTTACGTTGATGCAAGCTTTGACACTGATCCGGAAGATTCTAAATTGCAAACCAGATACGTGTTTACATTAAACGGTGTAGCTGTCAGTTGGTGCAGTTCTAAACAAAGCATCATGGCGGGATCTACATGTGAAGCGGAGTACATAGCTGCTTCGGAAGCAGCAAATAAAGGAGTCTGGATGAAGGAGTTCATATCCGATCTAGGTGTCATACCTAGTGCATCGGGTTCAATGAAAATCTTTTGTGACAATACTGGTGCAATTGCCTTGGCAAAGGAATCTAGATTTCACAAGAGAACCAAGCACATCAAGAGACGCTTCAATTCCATTCAGGATTTAGTCCAAGTGGGAGACATAGAAATTTGCAAGATACATACGGATATGAATGTTGCAGACCGCTGACTAAGCCTCTTCCACGAGCAAAACATGATCAGCGCACCAAGGCTCCATGGGTGTTAGAATCATTACTATGTAATCTAGATTGTTGACTCTAGTGCAAGTGGGAGACTAAAGGAAATATGCCCTAGAGGCAATAATAAAGTTATTATTTATTTCCTTGTATCATGATAAATGTTTATTATTCATGCTAGAATTGTATTAACTGGAAACATAATACATGTGTGAATACATAGACAAACAGAGTGTCACTAGTATGCCTCTACTTGACTAGCTCGTTGATCAAAGATGGTTATGTTTCCTAACCATAGACACGAGTTGTTATTTGGTTAACGGGATCACATCATTAGGAGAATGATGTGATTGACTTGACCCATTCCATTAGCTTAGCACTTGATCGTTTAGTTTGTTGCTATTGCTTTGTTCATAACTTATATATGTTCCTATGACTATGAGATTATTCAACTCCCGTTTACCGGAGGAACACTTTGTGTGCTACCAAACGTCACAACGTAATTGGGTGATTATAAAGGTGTTCTATAGGTGTCTCCGAAGGTATTTGTTGGGTTGGCGTATTTTGAGATTAGGATTTGTCACTCCGATTGTCGGAGAGGTATCTATGGGCCCTCTCGGTAATGCACATTACTCAAGCCTTGCAAGCATTACAACTAATAAGTTAGTTGCGGGATGATGTATTACGGAACGAGTAAAGAGACTTGCCGGTAACGAGATTGAACTGGGTATTGAGATACCGACGATCGAATCTCGGGAAAGTAACATACCGATGAAAAAGGGAACAACGTATATTGTTATGTGGTCTGACCGATAAAACATCTTCGTAGAATATGTAGGAGCCAATATGAGCATCCAGGTTCCTCTGTTGGTTATTGACCGGAGACATGTCTCGGTCATGTCTACATAGTTCTCGAACCCGTAGGGTCCGCACGTTTAAAGTTCGGTGACGATCGTAATTAGGGTTTTTGTGTTTTGGTATACCGAAGGTTGTTCGGTGTCCCGGATGTGATCACGGACATGATGAGGAGTCTCGAAATGGTTGAGACATAAAGATTGATATATTGGAAGCCTATATTTGGATATCGGAAACATTCCGGGTGAAATCGGGATTTTACCGGAGTACCGGGGGGTTACCAGAACCCCCCGGGGGTTATTGGGCCTACATGGGCTCTAAGGGAGAAGAGGAGGGCAGGACAGGGCAGGCCGCGCACCCCTCCCCCCTAGTCTGAATAGGACAAGGAAGGGGGGGCGGCGCCCCCCTTTCCTCTTTCTCCCTTCCCCCTTCCTTCTCCAACAAGGCAAGAGGGGGGAGTACTAGTCCCGGTGGGAGTAGGACTCCTCCAGGCGCACCCCTTGGGCCGGACACACCTCCCCCTCTCTCTCCTTTATATACGGGGGCAAGGGGGCACCCCATGACACAAAAGTTGATCTTCGTGATTGTTCCTTAGCCGTGTGCGGTGCCCCCTTCCACCATATTCCACCTCGGTCATATTGTAGCGGTGCTTAGGCGAAGCCCTGCGTCGGTAGAACATCATCACCGTCATCACGCCGTCATGCTGACGAAACTCTCCCTCAACACTTTGCTGGATCGGAGCTCGAGGGACGTCACCGAGTTGAACGTGTGTAGAACTCGGAGGTGTCGTACGTTCGGTACTTGGATCGGTTGGATCGGGAAGACGTACGACTACTTCCTCTACGTTGTGTCAACGCTTCCGTTGCCTGTCTACGAGGGTATGTAGACAACACTCTCCTCTCTCATTGCTATGCATCACCATGATCTTGCGTGTGCGTAGGATTTTTTTGAAATTACTACGTTCCCCAACAGGTGCATCCAAACCCCGTGATACGATATGCTCTGTCACACATAAACCTCCTTATATCTTCCTCAAAACAGCCACCATACCTACCTATTATGGCATTTCCATAACCATTCCGAGATATATTGCCATGCAACTTTTCCACCATTCTGTTTATCATGACACATTCATCATTGTCATATTGCTTTGCATGATCATGTAGTTGACATCGTATTTGTGGCAAAGCCACCGTTCATAATTTTTCATACATGTCACACTTGATTCATTGCAATCCCAGTACACCGCCGGAGGCATTCATATAGAGTCATATCTTGTTCTAAGTATCGAGTTGTAATTCTTGAGTTGTAAGTAAATAGAAGTGTGATGATCATCATTCATAGAGAATTGTCCCAAAAAAATAGAGAAAGGCCAAATAAAAAAAAGTAATGGCTAAAAAAAATGGAACAATGCTACTATCCTTTTACCACACTTGTGTTTCAAAGTAGCACCATGATCTTCATAATAGAGAGTCTCCTATGTTATCACTTCCATATACTAGTGGGAATTTTTTTTCATTATAGAACTTGGCTTGCATATTCCAATGATGGGCTTCCTCAAAATGCCCTAGGTCTTCGTGAGCAAGCAAGTTGGATGCACACCCACATAGTTTCTTTTGTTGAGCTTTCATACATTTATAGCTCTAGTGCATCTGTTGCATGGCAATCCCTACTCCTTGCATTGACATCAATTGATGGGCATCTCCCTAGCCCATTGATTAGCCGCGTCAATGTGAGACTTTCTCCTTTTTGTCTTCTCCACATAACCCCCTCATTGTATTCTATTCCACCCATAGTGCTATATCCATGGCTCACTCTCATGTATTGCGTGAAAGTTGAAAAAAGTTTGAGATTACTAAAGTATGAAACAATTGCTTAGCTTGTCATCGGGGTTGTGCATGATGAGAGCATTCTTGTGTGACAAAAATGGAGCATGACCAAACTATATGATTTTGTAGTGATGAACTTTCTTCGGCCATGTTATTTTGAGAAGACATGATTGCTTAGTTAGTATGCTTGAAGTATTATTATTTTTATGTCAATATTAAACTTTGTCTTGAATCTTATGGATCTGAATATTCATGCTACAATAAAGAGAAATACATGATGAATATGTTAGGTAGCATTCCACATCAAAAATTCTGTTTTTATCATTTACCTACTCGAGGACGAGCAGGAATTAAGCTTGGGGATGCTGATACGTCTCCAACGTATCTATAATTTTTGATTGTTCCCTGCTATTATATTATCAACCTTGGATGTTTTATATGCTATTTTATATGATTTTTGGGACTAACCTATTAACCCAGAGCCCAGTGCCAGTTTCTGTTTTTCCTTGTTTTAGAGTATCGCAGAAAAGGAAAATCAAACGGAGTCCAATTGACCTGAAACTTCACGAAACTTATTTTTGGATCGGAAGCAACCCAGAAGACTTGGAGTGTACGTAAGGGAAGCAACAAGGAAGCCACGAGGCAGGGGGTGCACCCACCCCCCTAGGCATGCCCTCCACCCTCGTGGGCCCCTCGTGGCTCCCCTGATGTATTTCTTCCGCCTATATATATCCATATACCCTAAAACGATCGGGGAACACAATAGATCGGGAGTTCTGCTGCTAGAAGCCTCCGCGGCCACCGAAAACCAATCTAGACCCATTCCGGCACCCTGCCGGAGGGGGTAATCCCTCTCCGTTGGCCATCTTCATCATCCTGATGCTCTCCATGATGAGGAGGGAGTAGTTCTCCCTCGGGGCTGAGGGTATGTACCCGTAGCTATGTGTTTGATCTCTCTCTCTCTCGTGTTCTTGATTTGGCATGATCTTGATGCATCGCGAGCTTTGCTATTATTGTTGGATCTTATGTTTCTTCTCCCCCTCTACTCTCTTGTAATGGATTGAGTTTCCCCTTTGAAGTTATCTTATCGGATTGAGTCTTTAAAGATTTGAGAACACTTGATGTATGTCTTGTCATGCGTATCTGTGGTGACAATGGGATATCACGTGATTCACTTGATGTATGTTTTGGTGATCAACTTGCGGGTTCCGCCCATGAACCTATGCATAGGGGTTGGCACACGTTTTCGTCGTGATTCTCTGGTAGAAACTTTGGGGCACTCTTTGAGGTTCTATGTGTTGGTTGAATAGATGAATCTTAGATTGTGTGATGCATATCGTATAATCATACCCACGGATACTTGAGGTGACATTGGAGTATCTAGGTGACATTAGGGTTTTGGTTGATTCGTGTCTTAAGGTGTTATTCTAGTATGAACTCTAGGGCTGTTTGTGACACTTATAGGAATAGCCCAACGGATTGATTGGAAAGAATAACTTTGAGGTGGTTTCGTACCCTACCATAATCTCTTCGTTTGTTCTCCGCTACTAGTGACTTTCGAGTGACTCTTTGTTGCATGTTGAGGGACAGTTATATGATCCAATTATGTTATTATTGTTGAGAAGACTTGCACTAGTGAAAGTATGAACCCTAGGCCTTGTTTCAACGCATTGCAGTACCGTTTGTGCTCACTTTTATCATTAGTTACCTTGCTGTTTTTATATTTTCAGATTACAAAAACCATTATCTACTATCCATATACCACTTGTATCACCATCTCTTCACCGAACTAGTGCACCTATACGATTTACCATTGTATTGGGTGTGTTGGGGACACAAGAGACTCTTTGTTATTTGGTTGCAGGGTTGCTTGAGAGAGACCATCTTCATCCTACGCCTCCTACAGATTGATAAACCTTAGGTCATCCACTTGAGGGAAATTTGCTACTATCCTACAAACCTCTGCACTTGGAGGCCCAACAACGTCTACAAGAAGAAGATTGTGTAGTAGACATTAGTACTTAAATCTCAGAGTGATTTTCTCAATGAATTAACAATAATAACGATAATGCTATTAGAGTTATAACTAGAGGTGGTAAAATGACTCAGGAACCTTTGTATCCTGAAGGCCACCCTAAGAGAATTGAGCAAGATTCTTAGAGAATTAATATTGATGCACCTAGTCGTTCTAAAAGGAAGAAAAATAAAAATGACAGGACTTTGCATGCTTGTAGTGAACCTATTGTTGACACACCTGAGAATCCCAATGATATTTCTATCTCTGATGCTGAAACACAATCTGGTAATGAATATGAACCTAGTCATAATGTTAATGATGATGTTCATGCTGATGCTCAACCTAGCAATAATAATGATGTAGAAATTGAACCTGCTGTTGATCTTGATAACCCACAATCAAAGAATCAACATTATGATAAGGGAGACTTTGTTGCTAGGAAGCACGGTAAAGAAAGAGAACCATGGGTTCAGAAACCCATGCCTTTTCCTCCTAAACCATCCAAGAAAAAGGATGATGAGGATTTTGAGCGCTTTGCTGAAATGATTAGACCTATCTTTTTGCGTATGCATTTGACCAATATGCTTAAAATGAATCCTTATGCTAAGTATATGAAGGATATTGTTATAAATAAGAGAAAGATACCAGAAGCTGAAATTTCCACCATGCTTGCTAATTATACTTTTAAGGGTGGAATACCAAGGAAACTTGGAGATCCAGGAGTACCAACTATACCATGCTCCATTAAAAGAATTATGTTAAAACTGCTTTATGTGATCTTGGAGCCAGTGTTAGTGTTATGCCTCTCTCTTTATATCATAGACTTGATTTGAATAAGTTGACACATACTGAAATATCTTTCCAAATGGCTGATAAATCAACTGCTATACCTGTCGGTATTTGTGAGGATGTGCCTGTTGTGGTTGCAAATGTTACTATTTTAGCGGACTTTGTTATTCTTGATATTCCCGAGGATGATAGTATGTCTATTATTCTTGGAAGACCCTTTTTGAATACTGCAGGGGCTGTTATTGATTGCACCAAAGGCAATGTCACTTTTCATGTTAATGGTAATGAGCATACGGTACACTTTCCGAGGAAACAACCTCAAGTCCATAGTATCAATTCTATTGGAAAATTTTCAACAATTACTATTAGAGGTTTTGAATTTCCACTTCCTACTGTCAAGAAGAAATATGATATTCTTATTGTTGGGTAACATAGTGTTATTCAAAATTTCTCCGGTTCCATGTTATTCGGAATGAGTTTGTTAACAAGACTTGATCAACCTTGTTAGTGGATTCCTTTTGATGAGCATGAGATGGATGAAGTTAGAAGGCACAACCTTCTATACCCTCTTTTTACTTTCTGTTATTTATATTAAATAAAGCAAAAATAGTATTTTCTGTCAGTTTTCTGAATTATCCGTGCAATAAAAAATACCTTGAAAATAAAAGTTCTCCAAATGCCCTGAAAATTTAATATGGTTTTTTTCTGGAATATTTGAGAATATCTAGCATTAAGAACACATCAGGGGGAGCAGCCACCTGGCCACGAGCGTACAGAGCGCGCCCCTGCCTCGTGGGCCCATGGTGGCTCCCCTCCACTTATTCCAGCCACCACACACTCCTTCTTCCTCCCCAAAAAATCACCAACCAGCTCAAGCACGAGTTCTAGCTCATCTTGCTGCCATTTTTCATCTCCTTGCTCAAAGCTCCATTCACAAAACTGCTTTGGGGGATTGTTCTTTGGTATGTGACTCCTCCAATGGTCCAATTAGTTTTTGTTCTAGTGCTTTATTCATTGCAAATTTTTGCTGCCTAGGTGACCCTGTTCTTGAGCTTGCATGTCAAATTTATATGGTCCCAAGTAGTTCTAATGCATGATATAGTCTCTAGGCACTTGTGGGAGTAGTTGCTATCGATTTTGTTGAGTTTAGTTCACTTTTATTTTGATGTTACTAAAATATTCAGAAATTTTTAGAAAATGATGAAGAGATCTTTGAGGGGCTCGTCGAGCCGAAGCTCGAAGGACAAGCAAAGTGAGGAGGATAAGAGGCCCAAATATAATCTCCCTCGCACCGCGGAAATTCGACCGTGTGAATGGCCTTGTGATGATTTCTTGAGAGCAGCCGAGATTTATGATGATTTTTATGAGTTGGCTGAGAATGCAGGCCTCACCGATTTCCTCCGCGGCCAACGCGAACAGTATCCCTTACTCACTAATATTTTTGTGCAAAATTTTCATTTCCATGCTAGGAGGTCACCACCTTCGGTGGATTTCTATTTATATGATGAGTATAAGGAGATGTCCCTCTATGAATTTTGTGAGGTCTGCAAGTTGCCCTTTTTGGGCAGCACAGAGGAACCACATCGTAACGATGTGGAGGGGTTTATTGATACAATTGCTGTAGGGGAAACTAGGAAGGTTTCCGATGCAAGAATTACTAGGATACATTTTCTGGTTCTATGTTACTTTGCAATATTTGCTAGTAGATGCTTGATTGGTCGCGGAAACTGTGGCAACCTTAGTGCCCCTGATATTGTTATTTTGTGCCATGCCTTGTTCCGTGATGACACATTTAGTATGGGCGCTATTGTTACGAAGCGGTTAAATCTTAACCGTACTAAGGGCCCCATCTTGGGAGGTATCTTCACCTCGCGCCTCGCTGCACATTTTTACATACCTATTAGACATTATGAGAAAGAAGAAAAGGTGCTGCCTCCTGTTTTTCTAGACTATAAGAGTATGTGATACTTCTCCAACGTATCTATAATTTTTGATTGTTCCATGCTATATTATATCCTGTTTTGGACATTATTGGGCTTTATTATACACTTTTATATTATTTTTGGGACTAACCTATTAACCGAAGGCCCAACCCAGAATTGCTGTTTTTTTGCCTATTTCAGAGTTTCGCAGAAAAAGAATATCAAACGGAGTCCAAACGGAATGAAACCTTTGGGAACGTGATTTTGGAAACGAACATGATCCAGAGGACTTGGACCCTACGTCAAGCAATCAACCAGGAAGGCACGAGGTAGGGGGGCGCGCCTACCCCCCCCCCCAGGCGTGCCCTCCACCCTCGTGGGGCCCACATTGCTCCACCGACGTACTCCTTCCTCCTATATATACCTACGTACCCCCAAACTACCAGATACGGAGCCAAAACCCTAATTCCACCGCCGTAACTTTCTGTATCCACGTGATCCCATCTTGGGGCCTTTTCCAGAGCTCCTCCTGAGGGGGTATCGATCACGGAGGGCTTCTACATCAACACGATAGCCTCTCTGATGAAGTGTGAGTAGTTTACTTCAGACCTACGGGTCCATAGTTATTAGCTAGATGACTCCTTCTCTCTTTTTGGATCTCAATACAAAGTTCTCCCCCTCTCTTGTGGAGATCTATTCGATGTAATCTTCTTTTGCGGTGTGTTTGTTGAGATCGATGAATTGTGGGTTTATGATCAAGTTTATCTATGAACAATATTTGAATCTTCTCTGAATTATTTTATGTATGATTGGTTATCTTTGCAAGTCTCTTCGAATTATCAATTTGGTTTGGCCTACTAGATTGATCTTTCTTTCAATGGGAGAAGTGCCTAACTTTGGGTTCAATCTTGTGGTGTCCTTTCCCCGTGATAGTAGGGGCAGCAAGGCACGTATTGTATTGTTGCCATCGAGGATAACAAGATGGTGTTTATATCATATTGCATGAGTTTATCCCTCTACATCATGTCATCTTGCGTAAAGCGTTACTCTGTTCTCTTGAACTTAATACTCTAGATGCATGCTGGATAGCGGTCGATGTGTGGAGTAATAGTAGTAGATGCAGGCAGGAGTCGATCTACTTGTCTCAGACGTGATGCCTATATACATGATCATACCTAGATATTCTCATAACTATGCTCAATTATGCCAATTGCTCAACGGTAATTTGTTCACCCACCGTAATACTTATGCTCTCAAGAGAAGCCTCTAGTGAAACCTATGGCCCCCGGGTCTATTTTCCATCATATTAATCTTCCAATACTTAGTTATTTCCTTTGCCATTTATTTTACTTGAATCTTTATTTCTATTCATCATAAAAATACAAGAAATATTATCTTATCATATCTATCAGATCTCACTCTCGTAGGTGACCGTGAAGGGATTGACAACCCCTTTATCGCGTTGGTTGCGAGGAGTTTATTTGTTTGTGTAGGTGCGAGGGACTCGTGCGTGGCCTCCTACTGGATTGATACCTTGGTTCTCAAAAACTGAGGGAAATACTTACGCTGCTCAACTGCATCACCCTTTCCTCTTCAAGGGAAAACCAACGCGGTGCTCAAGAGGTAGCAAGAAGGATTTCTGGCACCGTTGCCAGGGAGTCTACGCAAAAGTCAACATACCAAGTACCCATCAGAAACCCTTATCTCCCGGATTACATTATTTGCCATTTGTCTCTTGTTTTCCTCTCCCCCCCACTTCACCCTTGCTGTTTTATTCGCCCTCTCTCTCTCCATCCTCCCTCTCTTTCTCTATTCGCCTATTTTTGCCCGTTTCTTGTTTTCTTGTGTGTCAGATTGCTTGCTTGTCACGATGGCTCAAGATAATACCAAATTGTGTGACTTTACCAATACCAACAACAATGATTTTATTAGCAGTCCGATTCCTCCTCTTACCGATGTTGAATCTTGTGAAATAAATGCTGCTTTGCTGAATCTTGTCATGAAAGATCCGTTTTCCGACCTTCCTAGTGAAGATGCCGCTACCCATCTAAACAACTTTGTTGATCTGTGTGATATGCAAAAGAAGAAAGATGTGGACAATTATATTTTTAAATTGAAGCTATTTCCTTTTTCGCTTAGAGATCGTGCTAAAGCTTGGTTTTTGTATTTGCCTAAACATAGTATTGATTCGTAGAATAAGTGCAAAGATGCTTTTATCTCTAAGTATTTTCCTTCCGCTAAGATCATCTCTCTTAGAAACGATATTATGAATTTTAAGCAACTTGATCATGAACATGTTGCTCAATCTTGGGATAGGATGCAATTAATGATACGTAATTGCCCTACACATGGTTTGAATTTGTGGATGATTATACAAAAAATTTATGCTGGATTGAATTTTGCTTCTAGAAATATTTTAGATTCGGCTGCGGGAGGCACTTTTATGGAAATCACTTTAGGAGAAGCTACTAAACTCCTAGATAATATTATGGTTAATTATTCTCAATGGCACACTGAAAGATCTACTAATAAGAAAGTGCATATGATAGAAGAAATTAATGTTTTGAGTGGTAAAATGGATGAACTTATGAAATTATTTGCTAATAAAATTGTTTCTTCTCATCCTAATGATATGGCTTTGTCTACTTTGATTGAGAATAATAATGATTCTTTGGATGTGAATTTTGTTGGTAGGAATAATTTTGGTAACAACGCGTATAGAGGAAACTTTAATCCTAGGCCGTATCCTAGTAACTCCCCTAATAATTATGGTAACTCCTACAAAAATTCTTATGGAAATTTTAATAAGATACCCTCTGATTTTGAATCTTATATTAAAGAATTTATTACCTCGCAAAAGAATTTCAATGCTTTGATTGAAGAAAAAATGCTTAAGATTGATGAGTTGGCTAGGAACGTTCATAGAATTTCTCTTGATGTTGATTCTTTGAAGTTTAGATCTATTCGTCCTAAGCATTATATCAATGAGTCTCTGAAAGCCATGAGAATTTCCATTGATGAGTGCAAAGAAAGAACCACTAGGATGCGTGCTAAGAAAGATTGCTTTATAAAAGTGTGTTCTTCTAGTTTCCATGATAATAAAGATGAAGATCTAAAAGTTATTGATGTGTCCCCTATTAAATCTTTGTTTTGTAATATGAATCTTGATAATGATGGGACTGAATATGATCCACCTTTACCTAGAAGACGTTCCAAAAATTCTGAGTCTTTAGATCTTGATGCTAAAATTGTTAAAAGTGGGATTGAAGAAGTCAAAACTTTAAATATTAATGAACCCACTATTTTGGATTTCAAGAAATTTAATTATGATAATTGTTCTTTGATAGATTGTATTGGCTTGTTGCAATCCGTGCTAAATTCTCCTCATGCTTATAGTCAAAATAAAGCCTTTACCAAACATATCGTTGATGCTTTGATGCAATCTTATCAAGAAAAACTTGATTTGGAAATTTCTATCCCTAGAAAAATTTATGATGAGTGGGAACCTACTATTAAAATTAAGATTAAAGATCATGAATGCTATGCTTTGTGTGATTTGGGTGCTAGTGTTTCCACGATTCCAAAGACTTTGTGTGATTTGCTAGGTTTCCGTGATTTTGATGATTGCTCTTTAAACTTGCACCTTGTCGATTCCACTATTAAGAAACCTATGGGAAGAATTAATGATGTTCTTATTGTTGCAAATAGGAATTATGTGCCCGTGGATTTTATTGTTCTTGACATAGATTGCAATCCTTCATGTCCTATTATTCTTGGTAGACCTTTCCTTAGAACGATTGGTGCAATTATTGATATGAAGGAAGGGAATATCAGATTCCAATTTCCGTAAAGGAAAGGCATGGAACACTTCCCTAGAAATAAAATTAAATTAACTTATGAATCTATTATGAGAGCCACTTATGGATTGCCTTCAAAAGATGGCAATACATAGATATATCCTTGCTTTTATGCCTAGCTAAGGGCGTTAAACGATAGCGCTTGTTGGGAGGCAACCCAATTTTATTTTTGTTCCTTGATTTTTTCCTGTTTAGTAATAAATAATTTATCTAGCCTCTGTTTTTGGTTTTGTTTTTTGTGTTTAATAAGTGTTTGTGCCAAGTAGAAACGTTGGGAAGACTTGGGGAAAGTCTTTTTAATCTTGCTGTAAAAAACAGAAACTTTAGCGCTCACGAGAACTGCTGCCATTTTTATTTGGAAAGTGATATTTAGTTAATTATTTTTGCATATGATTAATAGATAAATTCCTCACGTCCATAAATTTATTTTAGAATTTTTGGGGTTCCAGATCTTGCGTTAGCTACAGATTACTAGAGACTATTCTGTTTTTGACAGATTCTGTTTTCTGTGTGTTGTTTGCTTATTTTGATGAATCTATGGCTAGTAAAATAGTTTATAAACCATATAGAAGTTGGAATAAAGTAGGTTTAACACCAATATAAATAAATAATGAGTTCATTACCGTACCTTGAAGTGGTGTTTTGTTTTCTTTCGCTAACGGAGCTCACGAGATTTTCTACTTTAAGTTTTGTGTTGTGAAGTTTTGAAGTTTTGGGTAAAAGATTTGATGGATTATGGAACAAGGTGTGGAAAGAGCCTAAGATTGGGGATTCCCATGGAACCCCAAGATAATCTAAGGACACCTAAAAGCCAAAGCTTGGGGATGCCCCGGAAGGCATCCCCTCTTTCGTCTACTTCTATCGGTAACTTTACTTGGAGCTATATTTTTATTTACCACATGATATGTGTTTTGCTTGGAGCGTCTTCTATTATTTGAGTATTTATTTGTTAGTTTTACACAATCATCCTTGCTGCACACACCTTTTTGAGAGAGACACACATGATTCAGAAATTGTTAGAATACTCTATGTGCTTCACTTATATCTTTTGAGTTATATAGTTTTTGCTCTAGTGCTTCACTTATATCTTTTAGAGCATGTTGGTGGATTTGTTTTATAGAAATCATTGTTATCTCATGCTTCACTTAGATTATTTTGAGAGTCCTACAAAACAGCGTGGTAAATTGCTTTAATTATGTTAGGCATTCAAGATCAATAATAATAAAAAATTATGAGTGTGTTGAATACTATGAGAAGTTTGAAACTTGATAATTGTTTTGAGATATGGAGATGGTGATATTAGAGTCGTGCTAGTTGAGTAGTTGTGAATTTGAGAAATTCTTGTGTTGAAGTTTGTGATTCCCCTAGCATGCACGTATGGTGAACCGTTATGTTAAGAAGTCGAAGCATGATGTATTTATTGATTGTCCTCCTTATGAGTGGCGGTCGGGGACGAGCGATGGTCTTTTCCTACCAATCCATCCCCCTAGGAGCATGCGCGTAGTACTTTGCTTCGATAACTAATAGATTTTTGCAATAGGTATGTGAGTTCTTTATGACTAATGTTGAGTCCATGGATTATATGCACTCTCACCCTTCCACCATTGCTAGCCTCTCTAATACCGCACCTTTCCCCGGTATCATACACCCACCATATACCTTCCTCAAAACAGCCACCATACCTACCTATCATGGCATTTCCATAGCCATTCCAAGATATATTGCCATGCAACTTTCCACCGTTCCGTTTACTATGACATGCTCCATCATTGTCATATTGCTTCGCATGATCATGTAGTTGACATTTTAGTTGTGGCAAAGCCACCGTTCATAATTCTTTCATATAAGTCACTCATGCATCATTTCTATCCCGGTATACCGCCAGAGGCATTCATATAGAGTCATACTTTGTTCTAGTATCGAGTTGTAATCATTGAGTTGTAAATAAATAGAAGTGTGATGATCATCATTCATAGAGTATTGTCCCCCCCCCCCAAAAAAAGAGAAAGGCCAAAAAAAGAGAAGAAGGCCCAAAAAAGAATAAATAAATAAAAAGGGCAATACTACTATCTTTTTTCCACACTTGTGCTTCAAAGTAGCACCATGATCTTCATGATAGAGAGTCGCCTATGCTATCACTTTCATATACTAGTGGGAATTTTTCATTATAGAACTTGACTTGTATATTCCAACGACGGGCTTCCTCAAAATGCCCTAGGACTTCATGAGCAAGCAAGTTGGATGCACACCCACTTAGTTCTTTTTGTTGAGCTTTCATATACTTATAGCTCTAGTGCGTCCATTGCATGGCAATCCCTACTCACTCACATTGATATCTATTAATGGGCATCTCCATAGCCCGTTGATATGCCTAGTTGATGTGAGACTATCTTCTCCCTTTTTGTCTTGTCCACAACCACCATTCTATTCCACATATAGTGCTATGTCCATGGCTCACGGTCATGTATTGCGTGAAGATTGAAAAAGTTTGAGAACACCAAAAGTATGAAACAATTTCTTGGCTTGTCATCGGGGTTGTGCATGATTTAAATACTTTGTGTGGTGAAGATGGAGCATAGCCAGACTATATGATTTTGTAGGGATAAGTTTCATTGGCCATGTTATTTTTAAGAAACATAATTGCTTAGTTAGTATGCTCAAGGTATTATTATTTCTATGTCAATATTGAAATTTTGTCTTGAATCTTTCGGTTCTGAATATTCATACCACAATTAAGAGAATTACATTGAAATTATGCCAAGTAGCATTCCACATCAAAAAATTATGTTTTTATCATTTACCTACTTGAGGACGAGCAGGAATTAAGCTTGGGGATGCTTGATACATCTCCAACGTATCTATAATTTTTTATTGTTCCATGCTATATTATATCCTGTTTTGGACATTATTGGGCTTTATTATACACTTTTATATTATTTTTGGGACTAACGTATTAACCGGAGGCCCAGCCAGAATTGCTGTTTTTTGCCTATTTCAGAGTTTCGCAGAAAAAGAATATCAAATGGAATGAAACCTTCAGGAACGTGATTTTCGGAATGAACATGATCCAGAGGACTTGGACCCTACGTCAAGCAATCAACCAGGAAGGCACGAGGTAGGGGGCGCGCCTACCCCCCCCAGGCGCGCCCTCCACCCTCGTGGGGCCCACGTTGCTCCACCGACGTACTCCTTCCTCCTATATATACCTACGTACCCCCAAACTACCAGATACAGAGCCAAAAACCTAATTCCACCGCCGTAACTTTCTGTATCCACGAGATCCCATCTTGGGGCCTTTTTCGGAGCTCCGCCTGAGGGGGTATCGATCACGGAGGGCTTCTACATCAACACCATAGCCCCTCCAATGTAGTGTGAGTAGTTTACTTCAGACCTACGGGTCCATAGTTATTAGCTAGATGGCTTCTTCTCTCTTTTTGGATCTCAATACAAAGTTCTCCCCCTCTCTTGTGGAGATCTATTCGATGTAATCTTCTTTTGCGGTGTGTTTGTTGAGATCGATGAATTGTGGGTTTATGATCAAGTTTATCTATGAACAATATTTGAATCATCTCTGAATTCTTTTATGTATGATTGCTTATCTTTGCAAGTCTCTTCGAATTATCAGTTTGGTTTGGCCTACTAGATTGATCTTTCTTGCATTTTTAGAAGTGCTTAGCTTTGGGTTCAATCTTGTGGTGTCCTTTCCCAGTGACGGTAGGGGCAGCAAGGCACGTATTGTATTTTTTCCATCGAGGATAACAAGATGGGGTTTATACCATATTGCATGAGTTTATCCCTCTACATCATGTCATCTTGCTTAAAGCGTTACTTTGTTCTCTTGAACTTCATACTCTAGATGCATGCTGGATAGCGGTCGATGTGTGGAGTAATAGTAGTAGATGCAGGCAGGGGTCGGTCTACTTGTCTCGGACGTGATGCCTATATACATAATCATACCTAGATATTCTCATAACTATGCTCAATTCTGTCAATAGCTCAACAGTAATTTTTTCACCCACCGTAATACTTGTGCTCTCGAGAGAAGCCTTTAGTGAAACCTATTGCCCCGGGTCTATTTTCCATCATATTAATCTTCCAATACTTAGTTATTTCCTTTTGCCATTTATTTTACTTGCATCTTTATTTCTCTTTATCATAAAAATAAAAAGATATTATCTTATCATATCTATCAGATCTCACTCTCATAGGTGACCGTGAAGGGATTGACAACCCCTTTATCGCGTTGGTTGCGAGGAGTTTATTTGTTTGTGTTGGTGAGAGGGACTCGTGCGTGGCCTCCTACTGGATTCATACCTTGGTTCTCAAAAACTGAGGGAAATACTTTCGCTGCTCTGCTGCATCACCCTTTCCTATTCAAGGGAAAACCAACGCAGTTCTCAAGAGGTAGCAGTATGGTAGCACATGATTTTATCGTTAAGAATAAAGAAAAGGTGCTTAAGTACAAGCTGATTTTTTATAAAAATCACCCCGAGACTATCACTTTGCCTGCTCCTTCCTTGTTTGACTTATCTGCAGGCAAGTACCTTGTTCCGCCGGAGGCCATTCACGCCTACCGAAACCCCACACCAGCTACAGATCCAGATCCAGAACCACAATTTGTTCCTTCACGATAGTCTGTTTACCAGTGGGATCCAGGGGAGATTGCCAACCAGTGGCAACCCGAGTCTCCTTCTCAGTACGACCCCAACTACAACTTTGGATATCCGCCAGGACAGCCATGGCAGTAGACCAAGTTAGGCCAAAAAGCCTAAGCTTGGGGGAGTACATATTTCTCACCGACATTACATTCCTATTCACACTCATGCTAGTTGTAGGTGCTCATACTTTTTCATTGTAATATCCATGCTAGTTTATTTCCCTTTTTATGCTTTCTTCTTGTGTGTTTGATAAACCTTAAGAAAAAAACCAAAAAATTAGTTGCAACTTTTAGCTAGTTTACTTTTCATGCTCTAGTAGTAATAATTAAAAGAAAACCCGAAAAGATTTCTAGTTCTTCTTTTGCTCATTGGGAGCTTTCCCATGTAAATAGTTTTGTTCCTTTTATTTGGGGGTTGAGAGGAGAAGACCATAATGAAAATGTTGAGTGGCTCTCATATGCATTATTGTTGATCTAACAAAGAGCCCATATTACCTTGTCTTCTCTCTTGAATAGAATTCTTGCAGGTTCCAGCTTAGTCCAATGCACGTGCACTATTATTATTATCCACACTATTCGGTCGTGCAAGTGAAAGGCAATAATGATGATTATATGATGAACTTATTGAGATGAGAAAAGCTAGTATGAACTCGACCTCTCTTGTTTTTGTAAATATGATTAGTTCATCGTTCCTGATTCAGCCTATTATGAAAGAAACATATTTGCAATGACAATTAGAGATTATAGTTGCTTATGCCATGCTTAATTATCTAGGAGCTTATAATGGTTTACCTTGTGTGCCAACATGCTATTAAAATGGTTGTGATGTGGTATGATAGGGTGGTATCCTCCTTTGAACGATTCGAGTGGCTTGACTTGGCACATGTTCACGCATGTAGTTGAAACAAAATTAACATAGCCTCTACGATATTTATGTTCATGGTGCATTATGTCCTACTCATGCTTGCATTTGGTGTTGATTAATTTTAATGCATGTTCATGACTATTGTCGCTCTCTAGCTGGTTGCTTCCCAATCTTTTTCTAGCCTTCACTTGTACTAAGCGGGAATACTGCTTGTGCATCCAACTCCATAAACCCCAAAGTTATTCCATATGAGTCCACCATACCTACCTATATACGGTATCTACTTGCCGTTCCAAGTAAATTTGTATGTGCCAAACTCTAAACCTTCAAATAAACATTCTGTTTTGTATGCTCGAATAGCTCATGTATCAACTAGGGTTGTCTGTATCCTCCATGCTAGGTGGGTTATTCTCAAGAGGAGTGGACTCCGCTCCTCACTCACGAGAAAATGGCTGGTCACCAGGATGCCCAGTCCCATGCTTTATGCAAATCAAATCAAAATAACTGCAAACAAAACTCCCCCGGGACTCTTGTTAGTTGGAGGCACTCGTTGTTTCGAGCAAGCCATGGATTGATGCTTGTTGGTGGAGGGGGAGTATAAAATTTACCATTCTGTTTGGGAACCGCCTATAATGTGTGTAGCATGGAAGATATCGAGATCTCTTGGTTGTTACATTGACAATGAAAGTATACCGCTCAAAATATTATTCATATCTACTTCAATACCGAGCTCTGGCACCTCTACAAATCCCTGCTTCCCTCTACGAAGGGCCTATCTATTTACTTTCATGTTGAGTCATCATCCTCTTATTAAAAAGCACCAGTTGGAGAGCATCGCTGTCATTTGCATCCATTACTGTTAGTTTACATTGAGTATGACTTGAATGGATCTCTTTTACCTTGAATTACAATGTCTAGTCACTCCTTGATCTTTAAAGGTTTTTTGCATTTATGTTTTACGGTCTCAGAAAGGGCTAGCGAGATACCATCTTGTTATATCATATTATGATTGTTTTGAGGAAGTGTTTTCATGAATATATGTGAGTTCTTAATCCTATCTTGCAAGTCAATAGTCACCTACTATGTGTTATGATCCGCAACCCCAAAGTGACAATAATCGGGACCACTCCTGGTGATGACCGTAGTTTGAGGAGTTCATGTATTCACTATGTGGTAATGCTTTGGTCTGGTACTCTATTAAAAGGATGCCTTAATATCCCTTAGTTTCCAATAGGACCCCGCTGCCACGGGAGGGTAGGACAAAAGATGTCATGCAAGTTCTTTTCCATAAGCACATATGACTATATTCGGAATACATGCCTACATTACATTGATGAATTGAAGCTAGTTCTGTGTCACCCTATGTTATGACTGTTACATGATCGATCGCATCCGGCATAATTCTCCATCACCGATCCATTGCCTACGAGCTTTCATATATTGTTATTCGCTTATTTACTTTTCCGTTGCTATTGTTACAATCACTACAAAACCCAAAAATATTACTTTTTGCTACTGTTACCACTACTATCATATTGCTTTGCTACTAAATACTTTGCTGCAGATATTAAGTTTCCAGGTGTGGTTGAATTGACAACTCAGCTGCTAATACTTGAGAATATTATTTGGCTCCCCTTGTGTCGAATAATAAATTTGGGTTGAATACTCTACCCTCGAAAACTATTGCGATCCCCTATAATTGTGGGTTATCAACTGTCTAGCTTAAAAAATTTGTCGGCTTATAGTAAACAATCTTCGGGCTTACAATCTGCCAGCTTACATCTGGTTTAAACAATATGTCGACTTACATTAAACAATCTGCTGGCTTACAATATGGCTGCTTAACATCTGGCTTAAACAATCTGTCGGCTTATAGTAAACAATCTGCCGGGTCATACCAATGAAATACCAAGTCCCAGCCGGGTCATATTCCGGCTGGGTCATACCGCGGGGTATATCCCCGACACATTGCCTACGAGCTTTTCACATATTGATTTTTGCTTATTTACTTTTCCGTTGCCACTGTTACGATTGCTACAAAAACTACTACTGTTACTTTTGCCACCGTTACCGCTACTTCCATATTACTTTGCTACTAAATACTTTGCTGCAGATATTAAGTCTTTCAGGTGCGGTTGAATTGACAAGTCAACTATTAATACTTGAGAATATTCTTTGGCTCCCCTTGTGTCGAATCAATAAATTTGTGTTGAATAATCTACCCTCGAAAATTGTTGCAATCCCCTATACTTGTGGGTTATCAAGACTATTTTCTGGCGCCGTTGCCAGGGAGCATAGCTCTATTCTTTGAGTCACTTGGGATTTATATCTGTTCATCACTATGAGGAACTTGAAAGATGAAAGAACCAAGATTTTACCCTCAACTACGAGGGGAGGTAAGGAACTGCCATCTAGCTCTGCACTTGACTCACCTTCTGTTATGAGTAAATTTGTGACACCTACACCTGTTATTGATTTTGATATGTCGCGTGTTATTGATGATGCCACTTCTGCTTTGCATGATGCTTATGGTGAAACTACTTCTATGCTTGATAATAACGTGCCATTAGGTGAATTTCTTGATGAACAACTTGCTAGGGTTAGAGAAAATGAAATTATTGAAACAGATAATATTGATGAAAGTGATGATGAAGATTCTACCCCTAGATATGAATTGCCTGATGTGCCTGAGGGTTATGTTATGGATGAAGAAACTGCTAGAGACCTTTTTGCTTGCAAAGATAGATATGATCTAAAGAAACTGTTAGCTAGGCTGAAAGAAAAGTCTTTGAATGCTAGAATGAAATATGACCCTGTTTTTGCTACTTCACCTATCTATATTTCTAATAAGGATTATGATTTCTCTGTTGATCTTGAGTTAATTACTTTGGTTAAATCAGATCCTTTTTATGGCTATAAATTTGAAACTGCTGTGGCACATCTTACTAAATTGAATGATATAGCCACCCTATTCACTCATGAGGAAAAAATTCGTTACTACTATATTCGTTACTACTATATCCTTAAGTTATTTTTGTTCTCATTAAAGGGTGATGCTAAAACATGGTTTAATTCTCTTTCTCCTGGTTGTGTGCTTAGTCCCCAGGATATGATTTATTACTTCTCCGCTAAATATTTCCCCGCTCATAAGAAACAAGCTGCCTTAAGGGAAATATATAATTTTGTGCAAAATGAAGAAGAGAGTCTCCCACAAGCTTGGGGGAGGCTTCTCCGATTACTTAATGCTTTGCCTGATCATCCTCTCAAGAAAAATGAAATACTTGATATCTTTTATAATGGACTAACCGATGCTCCAGAGACCACCTGGATAGTTGTGCTGGTTGTTTTTTCAGGGAAAGAACTATAGAGCAAGATGAATTGCTATTGAATAATATATTGAGTAATGATAATGATTGGACACTTCCTGAACCAACTCCCAAGCCAACTCCGAAGAAAGGGGTATTCTATTTCTTAGTCCTGAAGATATGCAAGAAGCAAAGAAATCTATGAAAGAAAAGGGTATTAAAGCTAAAGATGTTAAGATTTTACCACCTATTGAAGAAATACATGGTCTTAATAACCCGACACAGGTAGTAAAGGTAAATTCTCTCTATAGATTTGATGAAGGTGATATTCCTCGTAATAGGTCTGCTAGCCAATGCTTGGATGAGTTTGATAATTTTATTGTTAAACAAGAAAACTTCAATGCTTATGTTGGTAGACAATTGAAACGTAATGCTTATATGGTTGAACACTTGAGTGATTATATGTCTAGAGTTAAAGGTGACCTTAAACTTATTAGTAAACATGCTTCTATGGTTACCACTCAGGTAGAACAAGTGCTTAAAGCACAAGATGATTTGCTTAATGAATTAAGTAATAAGAAAAATGATAATGTTGTTAGAGTTATGACTAGAGGGGGTAAAATGACTCAGGAACCTTTGTATCCTGAGGGCCACCCTAAGAGAGTTGAGCAAGATTCTCAGAGAACTAATGTCGATGCACCTAGTCCTTCTAAGAAGAAGAAAAGAAAAATGATAGGACTTTGCATGCTTCTAGTGAACCTGTTGTTGACACTCCTAAGAATCCCAATGATAGTTCTATTTCTGATGCTGAAACACAATCTGGTAATGAACATGAACCTACTGATAATGATGGTGTTCATGTTGATGCTCAACCTAGCAATAACAATGATGTAGAGATTGAACCTGTTGTTGATCTTGATAACCCACAATCAAAGAACCAACGTTATGATAAGAGAGACTTCGTTGCTAGGAAGCACAGTAAAGAAAGAGAACCATGGGTTCAGAAACACATGCCTTTTCCTCCTGAACCATCCAAGAAAAAGGATGATGAGGATTTTGAGCGCTTTGCTGAAATGATTAGACCTATCTTTTTGCGTATGCGTTTGACTGATATGCTTAAAATAAATCCTTATGCTAAGTATATGAAAGATATTGTTACAAATAAAAGAAAGATACCGGAAGCTGAAATTTCCACCATGCTTTCCAATTATACTTTTAAAGGTGGAATACCAAAGAAACTAGGAGACCCGGAGTACCAACTATACCATGCTCCATTAAAAGAAACTATGTTAAAACTGCTTGATGTGATCTTGGAGCCGGTGTTAGTGTTATCCTCTCTCTTTATATGGTAGACTTGATTTGAATAAGTTGACACCTACTTAAATATATTTGCAAATGGCTGATAAATCAACTGTTATACCTGTCAGTATCTATGAGGATGTGCCTGTTGTGGTTGCAAACATTACTATTTTAACGGATTTTGTTATTCTTGATATTCCCAAGGACGATAGTATGTCGATTATCCTTAGGTAGACCCTTTTTGAATACTGCAGGGGCTGTTATTGATTGCAACAAAGGCAATGTCACTTTTCATGTTAATGGTAATGAGCATACGGGGGTACACTTTCCGAGGAAACAACCTCAAGTCCACAGTATCAATTCTATTGGAAAAATTTCAACGATTACTATTGGAAGTTCTGAATTCCCTCTTCCTACTGTCAAGAAGAAATATGATATTCTTATTGTTGGGGACATGCATATCCCCATTGAGGTAACCTAGTGTTATTCAAAAATTCTCTGGTTTCATGTTATTCGGAAAGAGTTTGTTAACAAGACTTGATCAACCTTGTTAGTGGATTCCTTTTGATGAGAATGAGATGGATGAAGTTAGAAAGCACAACTCTCTGTACCCTCCTTTTACTTTCTGTTATTTAGATTAAATAAAGCAAAAATAGTATTTCCAGTCTGTTTTCTGAATTATCCTTGCAATAAAAATACCCCGAAAATAAAAGTTCTCCAAATGTCCTGAAAATGAAATATGATTTTTTGTAGAATATTTAAGAATTTCTGGCACTGAGAACACACCAGGGGGCCCACCATTTGGCCACGAGGGCACAGGGCGCGCCCCTGCCTCGTGGGCCCCATGTGGACACCCTCCACTTACTCCAGCACCCACTCACTTCGTCTTCCTCCGGAAAAAATCCTCCCATAGCTCAAACCCGTGTTCTAGCTCATCTTGCTGCCATTTTTGATCTCTTTGCTCAAACCTCCATTTACAAAACTGTTTTGGGGTATTATTCTTCGGTATGTGACTCCTCCAATGGTCCAATTAGTTTTTGTTCTAGTGATTTATTTATTGCAATTTTTTGCTGCTAAGGTGACCCTGTTCTTGAGCTTGCATGTCAAATTTATATGGTCCAAAGTAGTTTTAATGCATGATATAGCCTCTGGGCACCTGTGGGAGTAGTTGCTATCAATCTCGTTGAGTTTGATTCACTTTTATTTTGAGTCACTAAAATTTTAGAAATTTTTCAGAGAAAGAAAAATGCATAGGAAAATGTACCAATGTGGTTCCTCAAGGAAGCAAGAACCAAGGCTAGCGATACGTGAGCCGGATGATCAACCACCGAGGGAAGCTCAAGTGCGGCCTTGTGAATGGCCGTTAGAGGAGTTTATGGTCCAGGAATGCATCAAGGATGAATTTGACACGTATCTGTTTAATGCTGATCTTGAGGACTTTGTGTCAGATAAGTGCCTACAGTACCACTACCTAACTGATTCCTTTGTGAGGAGGTTTAAATCTACATCCTCGTGCAATATTCACACTATTTTATTTGATCTTTATGATAAATCATATACCATGGACCTAGAAGATTTTAATACTGCTTGTAAACACCCGCAATGGGGCAATGTTAGTGAACCTCGCAAATCTAAATATAAAGACTTTCTTGCTAGTATCACTGTGGGGGAATCTAGGGAAATCACACAAGCTATGATAGGGACCATTCATTTCCCTTCCATACATTATTTTGCTCTCTTTATAGGTAGATGCATTAACGGTAAAGATGAGGCTTGTCACATGTGCGTTCCAGATCTTAGTGTCCTCAAGAGTGTGGTATTAGGTAATAAACAATATAACTTAGGTTACCCACACATGGAAATGATATGGAGTTGCCTCCTGCTTATCTAGATTATAATGCTATGGTTCGCCATCAGTTTATTGAGAGGAATGAATAGTTCCTCCAGTACCGACTAATCTTTGACAGACATCACACTATCCATGTTGCCCTCCCTATTCCTACTTTCTTTAACTTTCAGGGAAAAAGGAGATATGTTATAACCAGGGAGGAGGCGAACGAGTATGAGAGGAGGACGGAGGCAGCTTGCCTCCAAGCTGTAGATCTTCAGGCAGTAGTTGTTGCATCTCAGTACAACCCCAGCTACGACTTTGGATATCCGCCAGGCCAGCGGTGGCCATAGACCAACTTAGGCCAAAAGCCTAAGCTTGGGGGAGTACGTATTTCTCACCGACATTACATTCATGTTCACACACTCATTCTAGTTGTCGGTGCTCATACATTTTCATTGTACTATCCATGCTAGTTTATTTTCTTTTCTAAGCCTTCTTCTTGTGTGTTTGAAAAACCTTAAGAAAAACAAAAAATGAGTCGTAGCTTTTAGCTAGTTTACTTTCCATGCCTGTAGTAGTAGTAACTAAAAGAAAACCCAAAAAGATTTCTTGTTCTTCTTTTGCTTGTTGGGAGCTTTCCCTTGTAAATAGTTTTATTTCCTTTCTTATTCTTTGGGGGTCGAGAGGAGAAGACCATGATGAAAATGTTGAGTGGCTCTCATATGCATTATTGTTGATTTAACCAAGAGCCCATATTACCTTGTCTTCTCCCTTGTAAAAAATGCTTACATATTCCAGCTTAGTCCAATGCACGTGCACTATTATTATTATCCACACCGTTCAGTTGTGCGAGTGAAAGGCAATAATGACGATATATGATGGGCTGAGTAAGATGAGAGAAGCTGGTATGAACTCGACCTATCTTGTTTTTGTAAATATGATTAGTTCATCGTTCCTGATTCAGCCTATTATGAATGAAACATGTTTGCAATGACAACTAGAGATTATAGTTGCCCATGATATGCTTAATTAGCTAGGAGTTTATAATGGTTTACCTTGCGTGCCAACATGCTATTAAAATGGTCATGACGTGGTATGATAGGGTGGTATCCTCCTTTGAACGATTCGAGTGGCTTGACTTGGCACATGTTCACGCATGTAGTTGAAACAAAATCAACATAGCCTCCACGATATTTATGTTCACGGTGATTTATATCCTACTCATGCTTGCACTCATTGTTGATTAATCTTAATGCATGTTCATGACTGTTGTCGCTCTCTAGTTGGTCGCTTCCCAGTCTCTTTCTAGCCTTCACTTGTACTAAGCGGGAATACTGCTTGTGCATCCGCTTCCATAATCCCCAAAGTTATTCCATATGATTCCACCATACCTTCCTATATGCGGTATTTACCTGCCGTTCCAAGTAAATTTGTATGTGCCAAACTCTAAACCTTCAAATGAAATTCCGTCTTGTATGCTCGAATAGCTCATGTATGAACTAGGGTTGTCTATATCTTCCATGCTAGGTGGGTTATTCTCACGATGAGTGGACCCCACTCATCATTCACGAGAAATGGCAGGTAACCGGGATGCCCGGTCCCATGCTCAAATCAAATCAAAATAATTGCAAACAAAACTCCCCCAGGATTGTTGTTAGTTGGACAGCACCCGTTGTTTCATACAAGCCATGGATTTATGTTTGTTGGTGGTGGGGGAGTATAAACTTTACTATTCTATTTGGGAACCACCTATAATGTCTGTAGCATGGAAGATATCGAGATCTCTTGGTTGTTATGCTGATAATGAAAGTATGCCACTCAAAATATTATTTATATCTATTTCAAAACTCGAGATCTGGCACCTCTGCAAATCCCTGCTTCCCTCTGCGAAGGGCCTATCTATTTACTTCTATGTTGAGTCATCATTCTCTTATTAAAAAGCACCAGTTGGAGAGTACCGCTGTCATTTGCATGCATTGCTATTAATTTACATTAAGTATGACTGGATCTCTTTTACCATGAATTACAATGTCTAGTCAGTCCTTGATCGTCAGGGGTGCTCTGCATTTATGTTTTGTGGTCTCAGAAAGGGCTAGCGAGATACCATCTTGTTATATCATGTTATGATTGTTTTGAGAAAGTGTTGTCATCCGAGATTTATTATTATTGCTCGCCAGTTGATTATGCCATTGATATGAGTAAACATGAGACCTAAATGTTATTGTGAATATTGTTAGTTCATAATATTTGTTGAAAACTTGAATGTTGGCTTTACATATTTGCAACAACAAGATCAAACAGAGTTTGTAAAAGTTTTTCTTTATCAGTTTCAGTTTGTCAACTGAATTGCTTGAGGACAAGCAAAGGTTTAAGCTTGGGGGAGTTGATTCGTCTCCAACGTATCTACTTTTCCAAACACTTTTGCCCTTGTTTTGGACTCTAACTTGCATGATTTGAATGGAACTAACCCGGACTAACGATGTTTTCAGCAGAACTGCCATGGTGTTATTTTTGTGCAGAAATAAAAGTTCTCAGAATGACCTAAAAATCCACGGAGACACGTTTTTGAATTAATGAAAAATACTAGCTGTCAGATTTTGGGTTCCGACAAAACCCTTGAAGTTCGAACACTGGGGTGCGCACGCAGATCTCTCCTCCCTCTAGCTCACGCCCTCACCGCAATCTCAAGGCTTAGCACGTCGAACTCGCGGAACAAAGGGACACAAGATTTATACTGGTTCGGGCCACCGATGTGGTGTAATACCCTACTCTAGTGTGGTGTGGTGGATTGCCTCTTGGGCTGAGGATGAACAGTTACCAGGGAAGAACAGCCTCCTTAGGAGAGGTGCTCTTGTGCTTGGTGAGTTTGTGTGGTTGCCTTAGTAGAGTGGATCCGGTCCAAGATGTGATCCCCCCTCCACGATGGTGGCTAGTCCAATATATAGAGGCCCGGGTCCTCCTCCCAAATATTAGGCGGGAAGGGATCCCACAACAGCCAATTTGAAGGGGGCAGCTTGTACAAGCTATCCTGACAAAAGATGGTCTTCGTCTGCCAAAGGCTCTGGTGATGACGTCGTCCTAGGCTCCACGGTGACCTCCGTCCTGCCATCCTGCTGGTCTTGGTCTCGTTGCACCGATATGGAAACCTTTGCCTGCTGCCTCGGGACTCCTCGCCCGTGCTTGCCTCTTTAGCACCAAAGAGGAAAAGAGGACACTGCGTTCCCTAGCACCCGCATGGCCCTGGTCCTCATGGATTGCGTCACAGGAACCTCGTGAGGTGCCCCTTGCCTTGATCTCTCCGCCCCTCACGAGCCAGCCTGGTGAGGCCACCCCCGAGGAGGTCTTGCATCGTCCACCTGGCGAGGCTTGGCCCCTCGCGAGGGTATTGAGTGTTTCCTGCTAAAGATGGGTCATGCAGGGCCGCTGGTGGAGCCACGCCATGGGCCACAGCCAGGCAAGTCTGGGGACCCCATTCCCAGGATGCTGACAGTAGCCCCCGACCCAAGGCGCGCTCGGACTTGGCTTCGAGGCGAAGCCAAGGGGCAAGTGCATAGCGCCATGGGCCCAAACAGCCTGCGGCCAACGCGTGGCGATTGATTGGATGTGGGCGTATCCGCTTCCCCATGCTACATCGGCAACTGCCTGACTTGACGAGTCCCTGCTGCATGCAGGAAAAAGGTCATTATCACCTTAGATCATGGAGGCCGGCGGTTGGCCTCCTCTTGGCTATAAAGGGGAAGGGGGAGCGAAGCCCCCGCCCCCATCTCTTCCTTCACTCCTCCTGCTTCTTCGTCTTCCTTGCTTCCTTGCTAGCAGCGGCACTCATGGCGCCAGCGAAGAGGTTCTCGGCCGCAGAGAACGGCAAGGCCCGCTAGGAGGGGCCGGCGAAGAGGTTCTCAGTCATAAAAAAGGCCAAGGCCCACCAGGAGCGGCCTGGATCGCCGCCACCCAAGATGGGGCGTGGTCGCCCGCGCAAGCACGCCGTGACCCCTCACGGCAGCGGCGGCGCCTCCCCGCGCGGCGGGAGTCGCCCAAGTCATGTCAGTCCCGTCGATGAAGTGAGGCGCACCATGGTTGCGCGGCCTCCTCGGTCATGCTTCCATTCGGCGGAGGTGATGCCGGAGTTCATCATGTGGTCAGAGAACCCGGCTGGCACCTGGCTTCAGCTCCTGCGCTTCTTCGCCGGTGAACTGCCAGCCACGGGTCTAGGTGGTCTTTGGCTGCACGCAGACGGCTGTGTAGCAAGGCTTCATGGCTCGCAGTGGAACTCTCCGGCACAGGCAACATGGCCCTGGCCCGCGGCTGGCAGACATTTGCCCGCGCGCATGGCCTGGACCGGCGGTGTGCCCTCCACTTCAAGTACGACGGCGACGCGGCCCTCTATGTGCGGGTATTTGGGGAAGATGGTCGCCGCGTCGGGTGCTACCCCGAGGACAACGACGGCGACGAGTTGCTCGGCCTTGGTGATGGTCGTGACGAGGATGAAGGTGGCTTCGTCCTCGGCACTGGCCGCGGCTCGTCCAGCTACGACGACTCCTCCTCCAGCGGCAGCTCTAGCAGCGATAGCTATGACCAGTCGCCACTCTCCAGTGAAGCGCGAGGAGGGGTCTGGCTGAGTCGAGGAGAGTGCCATGGGCCCGTCCTCGCGAACTGCTATGGGGGCACGCGCCACTTTTGTTTTGTTCTTTCCTTCCTACATTTAAGAAGAAACAAGTATGGGCCCTGCAGGGGCGTGTAATGAACCATGACTTCTAGGTCGCGATGTTATGTTTATCATTCCTGTGTCGTGCCGCAGTACCAGCGTTTTATGTAGGCGTGTAGAGATAACTTATCTTGATGTGTTTGAAGTAGTTTCTGCCTCGTGAGGCGTGCATTTCCCAGTGCCTGGCGAGGCCTCCTTTGCTTGGAGGCATCTAGGAACTGCAAAAATTGTTAATAAACTCTCATTCTTCCGAATCCTGGTCGCAGGCGCCGCCGGCCATGACCCAGCGCTTCGTATCACGATACCCGAGGGGCACGGATTGAGAGAGGTGTGCCAGCTTGCGGGCTCGGGTGAGGGTGCCTTGCGAAGAACAGGAAAAACGCTCACGAGGGCACCTATCCAGCCCCCTCGCGAGGCATGCGAGGGAGAGCACAGACCAAAACAAAAATCGAAAGAAGAACAGAGGAAAAGGCGGTCGAACCAAGAGGACAAGAAAAACCAGAATGCGGACTTGCATTAAGAAAAAGGGGGCAAGCCAACTATGGAAAGCAAATGAAAAGCCGCGTCCGGCACCTAGTCTAGTCTTCTCACCAGCGCGGAGCTAAGTGCTTCCACTAGGACGTGGGAGGGAGCCCCCGAGGCCTGAGGACAGCACACCTGAGACTCCGGGGCGTGTACATCCCCACTCATTATTACGTGAGTGTCACGTGCGGAGACCTTCACAAGCACGGGGCCTCGCTTCATAGGTGCTGGGCCTTACTTCATGGGTAGAACTTCCGGAGGTGCTGTATGTTCCAGGCGTTCTGGATGGGGATCCCGTCTTGTGTCTCCAGGCGCACGGCGCTAGGCCTGGAGACACGGGCGATCCTAAACGGGCCCTCCCACATGGGCGAGAACTTGTGCAGCCCTTCCCTGCATAGCACCCGCCTCAGGACGAGACCACCCACCTCGAGCGTCGTGGAGCGGACGCTGTGATAGTGGTACCGTCGCAACGCCTACTAGTACCTTGCCGCCCGGAGCGAGGCTTCACGCTGGCGTTCTTCCCCCAGCACAAGGTCCATCCCCCGCATGGCGTCCTGCTGCGTCTCATCAAACGCCAGGACCCGCGCGGAGCGATGCTTGACCTCGTGAGGGAGAACCGCTTCTGCTCCATAGACGAGGAAGAACGGGGTCTCACCTGTTGGCTTGGTGGCGGTGGTGCGGATGGACCACAACACAGACTGGAGCTCATCGTGCCAGCCCTTGTCGCAGGCCTCAAGCTTCTTTTTGAAGGTCCTAGTCTTGAGGCCTCTGAGGACCTCCGCGTTGGCACGTTCGACTTGGCCATTGCTCCTGGGGTGTGCCACTGAAGCATAGCAGATATGCGTTCCTAGGTTAGCACAGTATGCCTTGAAAATATTGCTAGTTAACTGCGAGCCATTGTCGGTGATGATGCGATTAGGGACCCAAACCGGCTTACGAGACCCTTGATGAACTTGATCGCGGATCCGGCCGGGATGGTGTGGACGGCTTCCACCTCCGCCCATTTGGTGAACTTATCGATGGCGACGTAGAGGTAGCGGTAGCCCCCAGGCGCTCGAGGGAACGGGCCTAAGATATCCAGCCCCCAGACTGTGAACGGCCACGAGAGCGGGATGGTCTGGAGGCCCTGAGTTGGCTGATGGATCTGCTTGACGTGGAATTGGCAGGCCTCGCAGGACTTCACCAGCTCGCTTGCGTCGTTGAGCGCCGTAGGCCAGTAGAACCCGCTGCGGAACGCCTTGTCGATGAGGGTTCGTGATGACGAGTGGTGCCTGCAGTCTCTGCCGTGTATGTCAGCCAGCAGCTCGTTCCCCTGTTCCCTTGAGATGCATCGTAAGGAAACGTCATTTGGCCGCTTCTTGTATAACTCACTGTCCTGGATGCAGTATGCCGTAGCCTGTCGGGCCACGCGCTCCACGTCCTCCTCCTTCTCCAGTAGCGTCCCTTGTGTCAGGTATTCCTTGAGCTCCTTGCTATTGGGGATCGTAGCAGAATTTTAAAATTTTCTACGCATCACCAAGATCAATCTATGGATTCATCTAGCAACACGGGAGAGGGGAGTGCATCTACATACCCTTGTAGATCGCGAGCGGAAGCGTTCAAGAGAACGGGGTTGATGGAGTCGTACTCGTCGTGATCCAAATCACCGATGACCGAGCGCCGAACGAACGGCACCTCCGCGTTCAACACAAGTACGGTTGGGAAGACGTCTCCTCCTTCTTGATCCAGCAAGGGGAAGGAGAGGTTGATGGAGATCCAGCAGCACGACGGCGTGGTGGTGGAAGCAGCGGTGATCTCGGCAGGGCTTCGCCAAGCACCAACGAGAGGGAGAGGTGTCACGGGGGGAGAGGGAGGCACCAGGGACTTGGGTGCGGCTGCCCTCCCCCCACTATATATAGGGCCCCTAGGGGTGGCGCCGGTGTTGGGAACGTTGCAGAAAACAAAATAATTTCCTACGTTTTCACCAAGATCCATCTATGAGTTCATCTAGCAATGAGTGATCGGATGCATCTACACACCTTTGTAGATCGCGAGCGGAAGCGTTCAAAGAACGGGGATGAGGGAGTCGTACTCGTCGTGATCCAAATCACCGGAGATCCTAGCGCCGAACGGACGGCACCTCCGCGTTCAACACACGTACGGTCAGCGTGACGTCTCCTCCTTCTTGATCCAGCAAGGGGGAAGCAGAGGTTGATGAAGATCCAGCAACACGACGGCGTGGTGGTGGATGCAGCAGTCACCGCAGCAGGGCTTCGCCGTTCTTCTGCGAGAGGGAGAGGTGTAGCAGGGGAGAGGGAGGCGCCAAGACTTCAGGGTGCGGCTGCCCTCCCTCCCCCCTCCTTTATATAGGCCCCCTAGGGGGTGCGCCGGCCCTAGGAGATGGGATCTCCTAGGGGTGGCGGTGGCCAAGGGGGAGGAGTGCCCCCCAAGGCAAGTGGAGGCGCCCCCTCCCCTAGGGTTCCCAACCCTAGGCGCATGGGGGGCCCAAGGGGGGGCACACCAGCCCACTATGGGCTGGTTCCCTCCCCACTTCAGCCCATGGGGCCCTCCGGGATGGGTGGCCCCACCCGGTGGACCCCCGGGACCCTTCCGGTGGTCCCGGTACAATACCGTTGACCCCCGAAACTCTCCCGATGGCCGAAACTGCACTTCCTATATATAATTCTTCACCTCCGCACCATTCTGGAACTCTTCGTGAAGTCCGGGATCTCATCTGGGACTCCAAACAACTTTCGGATTACTGCATACTCATATCCATACAACCCTAGCGTCACCGAACCTTAAGTGTGTAGACCCTACGGGTTCGGGAGACATGTAGACATGACCGAGACGACTCCCCGGTCAATAACCAACAGCGGGATCTGGATACCCATGTTGGCTCCCACATGCTCCTCGATGATCTCATCGGATGAACCACGATGTCGAGGATTCAAGCAACCCCGTATACAATTCCCTTTGTCAATCGGTATGTTACTTGCCCGAGATTCGATCGTCGGTATCCCAATACCTCGTTCAATCTCGTTACCGGCAAGTCACTTTACTCGTACCATAATGCATGATCCCGTGACCAGACACTTGGTCACTTTGAGCTCATTATGATGATGCATTACCGAGTGGGCCCAGAGATACCTCTCCGTCATACGGAGTGAAAAATCCCAGTCTTGATCCGTGTCAACCCAACAGACACTTTCGGAGATACCCGTAGTATACCTTTATAGTCACCCAGTTACGTTGTGACGTTTGGTACACCCAAAGCACTCCTACGGTATCCGGAAGTTACACGATCTCATGGTCTAAGGAAAAGATACTTGACATTGGAAAAACTCTAGCAAACGAACTATACGATCTTGTGCTATGTTTAGGATTGGGTCTTGTCCATCACATCATTCTCCTAATGATGTGATCTCGTTATCAATGACATCCAATGTACATAGTCAGGAAACCATGACTATCTGTTGATCAACGAGCTAGTCAACTAGAGGCTTACTAGGGACATGTTGGTGTCTATGTATTCACACATGTATTACGATTTCCGGATAACACAATTATAGCATGAATAAAAGACAATTATCATCAACAAGGAAATATAATAATAATCCTTTTATTATTGCCTCTAGGGCATATTTCCAACAGTCTCCCACTTGCACTAGAGTCAATAATCTAGTTACATTGTGATGAATCGAACACCCATGGAATTCTGGTGTGTTGATCATGTTTTGCTCTAGGGAGAGGTTTAGTCAACGGATCTGCTACATTCAGGTCCGTATGTACTTTACAAATATCTATGTCTCCATCTTGAACATTTTCACGAATGGAGTTGAAGCGACGCTTGATGTGCCTAGTCTTCTTGTGAAACCTGGGCTCCTTGGCAAGTGCAATAGCTCCAGTGTTGTCATAGAAGAGTTTGATCGGCCCCGACGCATTGGGTATGACTCCTAGGTCGGTGATGAACTCCTTCACCCAAATTGCTTCATGTGCTGCCTCCGAGGCTGCCATGTACTCCGCTTCACATGTAGATCCCGCCACGACGCTCGCTTGCAACTGCACCAGCTTACTGCCCCACCATTCAAAATATACACGTATCCGGTTTGTGACTTAGAGTCATCCAGATCTGTGTCGAAGCTAGCGTCGACGTAACCCTTTACGATGAGCTCTTCATCACCTCCATAAATGAGAAACATTTCCTTAGTCCTTTTCAGGTACTTCAGGATATTCTTAACTGTTGTCCAGTGTTCCTTGTCGGGATTACTTTGGTACCTACCTACCAAACTTACGGCAAGGTTTACATCAGGTTTGGTACACAGCATGGCATACATAATAGACCCTATGGCTGAGGCATACGGGATGACACTCATCACTTCTTTATCTTCTGCCGTGGTCAGACATTGAGCTGAGCTCAATTTCACACCTTGCAACACAGGCAAGAACCCCTTCTTAGACTGATCCATATTGAACTTCTTCAATATCTTATCAAGGTATGTGCTTTGTGAAAGACCTATGAGGCGTCTTGATCTATCTCTATAGATCTTGATGCCTAATATATAAGCAGCTTCTCCAAGGTCCTTCATTGAAAAACTCTTATTCAAGTAGGCCTTAATGCTGTCCAAAAGCTCTATATCATTTCCCATCAAAAGTATGTCATCTACATATAATATGAGAAATTCTATAGAGCTCCCACTCACTTTCTTGTAAATGCAGGCTTCTCCATAAGTCTGCATAAACCCAAACGCTTTGATCATCTCATCAAAGCGAATGTTCCAACTCCGAGATGCTTTCACCAGCCCATAAATCGAGCGTTGGAGCTTGCATACCTTGTCAGCATTCTTAGGATCGACAAAACCTTCCGGATGCATCATATACAATTCTTCCTTAAGGAAACCATTAAGGAATGCCATTTTGACGTCCATTTGCCATATCTCATAATCATATAATGCGGCAATTCCTAACATGATTCGGAAGGACTTCAGCTTCGCTATAGGTGAGAAAGTCTCATCGTAGTCAACCCCTCGAACTTGTCGATAACCCTTAGCGACAAGCCGAGCTTTATAGATGGTCACATTACCATCCGCGTCTGTCTTCTTCTTAAAGATCCATTTATTTTCTATGGCTCGCCGATCATCGGGCAAGTCAGTCAAAGTCCATACTTCATTTTCATACATGGATCCTATCTCGGATTTCATGGCTTCCAGCCATTTGTCGGAATCCAGACCCGCCATCGCTTCTTCATAGTTCGAAGGTTCACCGTTGTCTAACAACATGATTTCAAAGACAGGGTTGCCGTACCACTCTGGTGCGGAACGTGTCCGTGTGGACCTTCGAAGTTCAGTAGGAGCTTGATCAGAAGTATCTTGATCATCATCATTAACTTCCTCTCTAATTGGTCCACAAGAACATTTTCCTGAGTTGCGCCACTTTCCGGTTCAAGAGGTAATACTTCATCAAGTTCTACTTTCCTCCCACTTACTTCTTTCGAGAGAAACTCTTTCTCTAGAAAGGATCCATTCTTGGCAACAAAGATCTTACCTTCGGATCTGAGGTAGAAGGTATACCCAATAGTTTCTTTAGGGTATCCTATGAAGACGCATTTTTCCGACTTGGGTTCGAGCTTTTCAGGTTGAAGTTTCTTGACATAAGCATCGCATCCCCAAACTTTTAGAAACGACAGCTTAGGTTTCTTCCCAAACCATAATTCATACGGTGTCGTCTCAACGGATTTCGACGGAGCCCTATTTAAAGTGAATGCGGCAGTCTCTAAAGCATAGCCCCAAAATGATAGCGGTAAATCGGTAAGAGACATCATAGATCGCAGCATATCTAATAGAGTGCGATTACGACGTTCGGACACACCATTACGCTGAGGTGTTCCAGGCGGCGTGAGTTGTGAAACTATTCCACATTTTCTTAAGTGTGTGCCAAATTTGTGACTCAAGTATTCTCCCCCACGATCTGATCGCAAGAACTTGATTTTCCTGTCACATTGATTCTCAACCTCACTCTGAAATTCCTTGAACTTTTCAAAGGTCTCAGACTTGTGTTTCATTAAATAGACATACCCATATCTACTCAAGTCATCAGTGAGGGTGAGAACATAACGATAGCCACCGTGAGCCTCAACACTCATTGGACCGCACACATCAGTATGTATGATTTCCAATAAGTTGGTTGCTCACTCCATTGTTCCTGAGAATGGAGTCTTGGTCATTTTACCCATGAGGCATGGTTCGCACGTGTCAAATGATTCGTAATCAAGAGACTCTAAAAGTCCATCTGCATAGAGCTTCTTCATGCGTTTGACACCTATGTGACCAAGGCGGCAGTGCCACAAGTATGTGGGACTATCATTATCAACCTTACATCTTTTGGTGTTCACACTATGAATATGTGTAGCATTACGCTCGAGATTCATTAAGAATAAACCATTCACCATCGAAGCATGACCATAAAACATATCTCTCATATAAATAGAACAACCATTATTCTCAGATTTAAATGAGTAGCCATCTCTTATTAAACAAGATCCTGATACAATGTTCATGCTCAAAGCTGGCACTAAATAGCAATTATTGAGGTTTAAAACTAATCCCGTAGGTAAATGTAGAGGTAGCATGCCGACGGTGATCACATTGACCTTGGAACCATTCCCGACGCGCATCATCACCTCGTCCTTCGCCAGTCTCCGCTTATTCCGCAGCTCCTGCTTTGAGTTACAAATGTGAGCAACCGCACCGGTATCAAATACCCAGGAGCTACTACGAGTACTGGTAAGGTACACATCAATTACATGTATATCACATATACCTTTCGTGATGCCGGCCTTCTTGTCCGCTAAGTATTTGTGGCAGTTCCGCTTCCAGTGACCACTTCCCTTGCAATAAAAGCACTCAGTCTCGGGCTTGGGTCCATTCTTTGGCTTATTCCCGGCAGCTTGCTTACCGGGCGCGGCAACTCCCTTGCTGTCCTTCTTGAAGTTCTTCTTACCCTTGCCTTTCTTGAACTTAGTGGTTTTATTCACCATCAACACTTGATGTTCCTTTTTGACTTCTACCTGTGCTGATTTCAGCATTGCAAATACTTCAGGAATGGTCTTTTCCATCCCCTACATATTGAAGTTCATCACAAAGCTCTTGTAGCTCGGTGGAAGTGACTAAAGGATTCTGTCAATGACCGCGTCATCCGGGAGATTAACTCCCAGCTGAGTCAAGCGGTTATGTAACCCAGACATAGTGAGTATGTGCTCACTGACAGAACTGTTTTCCTCCATCTTACAGCTGAAGAACTTGTCGGAGACTTCATATCTCTCGACCCGGGCATGAGCTTGAAAAACCATTTTCAGCTCTTCGAACATCTCATATGCTCCGTGTCTCTCAAAACGCTTTTGGAGCCCCGGCTCTAAGCTGTAAAGTATGCCGCACTAAATGAGGGAGTAATCATCGGTACGTGTCTGCCAAGCGTTCATAACGTCTTGTTCTGCAGGGAGAGCAGGTGCTTCCCCTAGCGGTGGGATATAATCTTTCTTGGCAGCTATGAGGATGATCCTCAGGTTCCGGACCCAGTCCGTATAGTTGCTGCCATCGTCTTTCAGCTTGGTTTTCTCTAGGAACGCGTTGAAGTTGAGGACAACGTTGGCCATTTGATCTACAATACATGTTGTAAAGATTTCAGACTAAGTTCATGATAATTAAGTTCATCTAATCAAATTATTCAATGAACTCCCACTTAGATAGACATCCCTCCAGTCATCTAAGTATAACATGATCCGAGTTAACTAGGCCGTGTCCGATCATCACGTGGGACGGACTAGTCAACATCGGTGAACATCTTCATGTTGATCGTATCTTCTATACGACCCATGCTCGACCTTTCGTCCTTCTGTGTTTCGAGGCCATGTTTGTACATGCTAGGCTCGTCAAGTCAACCTAAGTGTTTGCATGTGTAAATCTGTCTTACACCCGATCATCACATGGTGCTTCGAAACAACGAACTGTCGCAACGGCGCACAGTTAGGGGAAACACTTTCCTGAAATTATTATGAGGGATCATCTTATTTACTACCGTCGTTCTAAGTAAACAAGATGCAAAAACATGATAAACATCTCATGCAATCAAATAATAGTGACATTGTAACATCCCAAATTTTCAATTTGGAATGTTATACATTAGATCATCATGCATATCATATTTTATTTGCTTTGGGTTTTGATCCTAGAAAATTCTAAGCAACTCAAGGACCCACAGAGAGAGCTGGGGATTTCGTTATTTTCATACTTGAGTTTTTTCTCAAATTTGGAGAATAGGATCATTTTGATTTTATTTATTTTATCATCAATTATTTCTATTACAAAAATATGAGAGAGGGAATAAAATGAATTTCCCAAAATATAGAAATATTGAGGATTTAATAAAAAATCAAATAGTTTTATTTCGGAGTTTTTTTTGTTTTATTTGAATTAGGAAAAATGCGCGTTTTTCAAAATTGCATTTAGGGCCCAAATAAATGTTCACTTTGTCGGGCTTGATTTTAGAAGCTCGGGAAAATTTATTTCGGGATTTTTGGAGTCCGTTTAGTATTTCTTTCTATTTTTCCTTCCGAGCTACTATGGGCCGTACTCGGCCAGGACTCCGCCTGGCCGGGGCCTTTATAAGCCGGGGCAAGCCAGCCGAAGGCCCAGCCGCCCCGAAACCCTAGCCGCGCCCAGCCCTAGCCCCGCCACCGCCGCCGCGTAGCGCCGCCGCGGCCGTCGTGACCCGCCGCCCGAGGTTCGCCGCCGCCTCGTTTTTCATGCCGTTTTTTTAAAACTTTCCGTTCGTCATTTTTCCTTTTCGTCAGATTTCCGAGGTTATTTTCTGATCGCGATTTCTGATCCGATTTTTGTTTTTGTTTTTCTTTTCGCTCGTTTGTCGGAATCAGGCGATTCAAGCGCCTGGAGTTTCGTCTCGAAACCCTCTATCCGAATAATCAACTTAAACAAGTTTTTGCTACTGTAAAATTTGACTTAGGTTCAGATTACTAGAATGAAGTTGTTTTCTTTCGCCGTTTGACTTTCTTTGCTTCGTTCGATTTGATTCTCTTGCCAACCGGAGTTCTTAAGTTGAACCTTCTGGTTAGATCTCTTATTTGAGTTTTACCTGTGCATTAGATGAGTACTTATTGTATGCTTGTTTGTTTGCCTGCGATAGAGTACCCGGAGTGCGCCACCTGTTACTTCGAATCGTTAGGTTTCACGGATCATGAGCAAGGCAAGTAACACTTTGATAATACCTTTTCTACAACCCAGTTTTTTTGCATTAGATCAATCTTCCCACATTGCATGATTAGGATCTAATTAAACTGTGGGATGGGAAGTAGATGAGGTAGTACCTATTACCTGTTTATTATCAAACCTTTGGGAGTTACTTCTACGTTTGCTTATTATGCCATGCTATGCTAGTAGACGTGGAGTGGGTGAGTGAAATCCATGACAGATGTGAGATTGATAATTAATGGTTTATCTAAGGTGGCAACTTAAATACACATCTGGGTGGATTGAGGCACCTGGGTATTCTGGGACATGCCTGTTTTCTTTTGGACCGCCACCCAGGCTCAAAGGGATCATGAGATTTTTCAAACTAGAAACTTCCGTGTGCAGCCACAAGCCATTATGGGCTCTGGCATAGTTGATTAAGTCGTGCGAACTCTTACAGGGTAGACTAGCAGATGTAGGGGAAAGTAGGTGTACCGGTCTATCCATTGTAAGGTGCTAGCGCTTTTGAAAGACTGTGTCTCTGTCATCCGTTTCTCAAACACCATGTAGTGCGAGAAATCCAACGGAGGCGATCGAGTCTTGTGGGGAAAAGTGCGCAAACCTCTGCAGAGTGTAACAAACTAATCATGATTAGCTGTGTCCCCGGTTATGGACATCTTGAGTATCTAGTATCTAGATTATCATGTGAATCTCAACATGTTACTCCAAAATTAATTTTGTTTGGGTTAATGATGATGCTTAATTGGGATTGAGAATGCTGTCAACCATTCTCAATGTTTAACAACCACCATGATAGTAATTAAATTTATTCCTTTGAAGTAGGGAAAAATTGGCTTTATGCAAAAACTGTAACCATAGAGCTTTCCACCAGCCAAATATGCATATAGTATAGTTGTTTCATTCCATTACTCTCTATGTGTTACCTTGCCAGCATATTCCATGTGCTGACCCGTTTTCGGGCTGCAACGTTAATGTTGCAGACTTTTCAGACGATGATTAAGGAGTTTTAGGTCATGGTTCTATACTCAGTGATGCCGTTGGAGTTGATGGACTCACTTATCTTCCAAGCCTTCCGCTTTTAATATTATTAGATGGCCTTAAGCCATGTTTATTGTAATAAGTTCTCTTTTGAGACACTCGATGTAATAAGTGTGTGATTGCTACTCTGCTATAAATCCTCTGAGTACTATGTGGTGTCAGCATTACTGATCTAGGGATGACACCGGAGCACAGAGATCAGTCTGTTTGAGGTCTGGTCGCTACAGACATGATATGGCCAATATCATATAGCTCCTGTGATCTCCATCTTGGGGCTCCATGATCATCTTGTCACCGGCATGACACCATGATCTCCATCATCGTGTCTCCATGAAGTTGCTCGCCAACTATTACTTCTACTACTATGGCTAACACGTTTAGCAATAAAGTAAAGTAATTTACATGGCGCTTCTTAATGACACACAGGTCATACAAAAAATAAAGACAACTCCGATGGCTCCTGCCGGTTGTCATACTCATCGACATGCAAGTCGTGATTCCTATTACAAGAACATGATCTCATACATCACATATATATCATTCATCATTCATCACAACTTTGGCCATATCACATCACAAAACACATGCTGCAAAAACAAGTTAGACGTCCTCTAATTGGTGTTGCAAGTTTTTACGTGGCTGCAAGAGGGTTCTAGCAAGAACGTTTTCTTACCTACATTAAAGCCACAACGTGATTTGTCAACTTCTATTTACCCTTCATAAGGACCCTTTTCATCAAATCCGCTCCAACTAAAGTGGGAGAGACAGACACCCGCCAGCCACCTTATGCAACTGGTGCATGTCAGTCGGTGGAACCGGTCTCACGTAAGCGTACGTGTAAGGTTGGTCCAGGCCGCTTCATCCCACAATACCACTGAAGCAAAATAAGACTAGTAGCGGCAAGAAAGTTGACAACATCTACGCCCACAACAAATTGTGTTCTACTCATGCAAAGAGAACTACGCATAGACCTAGCTCATGATGCCACTGTTGGGGAACATTGCAGAAAACAAAAAAAATTCCTACGTTTTCACCAAGATCCATCTATGAGTTCATCTATCAACGAGTGATCGGATGCATCTACATACCTTTGTAGATCGCGAGCGGAAGCGTTCAAAGAACGGGGATGAGGGAGTCGTAATCGTCGTGATCCAACTCACCGGAGATCCTAGCGCCGAACGGACGGCACCTCCCCATTCAACACACGTACGGTCAGCGTGACGTCTCCTCCTTCTTGATCCAGCAAGGGGGAAGGAGAGGTTGATGAAGATCCAGCAGCACGACGGCATGGTGGTGGATGCAGCAGTCATCGCAGCAGGGCTTCGCCGTTCTTCTGCGAGAGGGAGAGGTGTAGCAGGGGAGAGGGAGGCGCCAAGACTTTAGGGTGCGGCTGCCCTCGCCCCCTCCTTTATATAGGCCCCCTAGGGGGTGCGCCGGCCCTAGGAGATGGGATCTCCTAGGGGGGGCGGCGGCCAAGGGGGAGGAGTGCCCCCAAGGCAAGTGGAGGCGCCCCCTCCCCTAGGGTTCCAAACCCTAGGCGCATGGGGGGCCCAAGGGGGGGGCGCACCAGCCCACTATGGGCTGGTTCCCTCCCCACTTCAGCCCATGGGGCCCTCCAAGATGGGTGGCCCCACCCGGTGGACCCCCGGGACCCTTCCGGTGGTCCCGGTACAATACCGTTGACCCCCGAAACTCTCCCGATGGCCGAAACTGCACTTCCTATATATAATTCTTCACCTCCGCACCATTTCGGAACTCTTCGTGAAGTCCGGGATCTCATCCGGGACTCCGAACAACTTTCGGATTACTGCATACTCATATCCATACAACCCTAGCGTCACCGAACCTTAAGTGTGTAGACCCTACGGGTTCAGGAGACATGTAGACATGACCGAGACGACTCTCCAGTCAATAACCAATAGCGGGATCTGGATACCCATGTTGGCTCCCACATCCTCCTCGATGATCTCATCGGATGAACCACGATGTCGAGGATTCAAGCAACCCCGTATACAATTCCCTTTGTCAATCGGTATGTTACTTGCCCGAGATTCGATCGTCGGTATCCCAATACCTCGTTCAATCTCGTTACCGGCAAGTCACTTTACTCGTACCATAATGCATGATCCCGTGACCAGACACTTGGTCACTTTGAGCTCATTATGATGATGCATTATCGTGTGAGCCCAGAGATACCTCTCCGTCATATGGAGTGACAAATCCCAGTCTTGATCCGTGTCAACCCAACAGACACTTTCGGAGATACCCGTAGTATACCTTTATAGTCACCCAGTTATGTTGTGACGTTTGGTACACCCAAAGCACTCCTACGGTATCCGGGAGTTACACGATCTCATGATCTAAGGAAAAGATACTTGACATTGAAAAAACTCTAGCAAACGAACTATACGATCTTGTGCTATGTTTAGGATTGGGTCTTGTCCATCACATCATTCTCCTAATGATGTGATCTCGTTATCAATGACATCCAATTTCTATAGTCAGGAAACCATGACTATCTGTTGATCAACGAGCTAGTCAACTAGAGGCTTACTAGGGACATGTTGGTGTCTATGTATTCACACATGTATTACGATTTCCGGATAACACAATTATAGCATGAATAAAAGACAATTATCATGAACAAAGAAATATAATAATAATCCTTTTATTATTGCCTCTAGGGCATATTTCCAACAGCCGGCCCTAGGAGAATGGATCTCCAAGGGGGGGCGGCGGCCAAGGGGGACTTGCCCCCCAAGCCAAGTGGGGCCCCCCCACCCCTACGGTTTCCAACCCTAGGCGCAAGGGGAGGCCCATGGGGGGCGCACCAGCCCACCAAGGGCCGGTTCCCCTCCCACTTCAGCCCATGGGGCCCTCCGGGATAGGTGGCCCCACCCGGTGGACCCCCGGGACCCTTCCGGTGGTCCCGGTACAATACCGATTACCCCCGAAACTTTCCTGATGGCCGAAACTGGACTTCCAATATATAAATCTTCACCTCCGGACCATTCCGGAACTCCTGTGACGTCCGGGACCTCCCGGGACTCCGAACAACTTTCGGGTTACCGCATACTAATATCTCTACAACCCTACCGTCACCGAACCTTAAGTGTGTAGACCCTACGGGTTCGGGAGACACGTAGACATGACCGAGACGACTCTCCGGTCAATAACCAACAGCGGGATCTGGATACCCACGTTGGCTCCCACATGTTCCACGATGATCTCATCGGATGAACCACGATGTCGAGGATTCAATCAATCCCGTATTCAATTCGCTTTGTCAATCGGTACGTTACTTGCCCGAGATTCGATCGTCGGTATCCCAATACCTCGTTCAATCTCGTTACTGGCAAGTCACTTTACTTGGACCGTAATGCATGATCCCGTGACCAAACACTTGGTCACATTGAGCTCATTATGATGATGCATTACCGAGTGGGCCCAGAGATACCTCTCTGTCCTACGGAGTGACAAATCCCAGTCTCGATCCGCGTCAACCCAACAGATACTTTCGGGGATACCTGTAGTATACCTTTATAGTCACCCAGTTACGTTGTGACGTTTGGTACACCCAAAGCACTCCTACGGCATCTGGGAGTTACACGATCTCATGGTCTAAGGAAATGACACTTGACATTAGAAAAGCTCTAGCAGACGAACTACACGATCTTGTGCTATGCTTAAGATTGGGTCTTGTCCATCACATCATTCTTCTAATGATGTGATCCTGTTATCAATGACATCTAATGTCCATAGTTAGGAAACCATGACTATCTATTGATCAATGAGCTAGTCAACTAGAGGCTCACTAGGGACATGTTGTGGTCTATATATTCACACATGTATTACAATTTCCGGATAACAAAATTATAGCATGAACAATAGACAATTATCATGAACAAGGAAATATAATAATAACCATTTTATTATTGCCTCTAGGGCATATTTCCAACAGTCTCCCACTTGCACTAGAGTCAATAATCTAGTTACATTGTGATGAATCGAACACCCATAGAGTTCTGGTGTTGATCATGTTTTGCTCGAGGAAGAGGTTTAGTCAATGGATCTGCGACATTCAGGTCCGTATGCACTTTGAAAATATCTATGTCTCCATTTTGAACATTTTCACGAATGGTGTTGAAGCGACGCTTGATATGTCTGGTCTTCCTGTGAAACCTGGGCTCCATGGCAAGGGCAATAGCTCCAGTGTTGTCACAGAAGAGAGTCGTCGGGCCCGACGCATTGGGAATAACTCCTAGGTCGGTACTGAACTCCTTCACCCAGATTGCTTCTTGTGCTGCCTCCGAGGCTGCCATGTACTCCGCTTCACATGTAGATCCCGCCACGACGCTTTGCTTGCAACTACACCACCTGACTGCCCCACCATTCAAAATATACACGTATCCGGTTTGTGACTTAGAGTCATCCAGATCTGTGTCGAAGCTAGCATCGACGTAACCCTTTACGACGAGCTCTTCGTCACCTCCATAGACGAGAAACATATCCTTAGTCCTTTTCAAGTACTTCAGGATATTCTTGACCGCTGTCCAGTGTTCCATGCCGGGATTACTTTGGTACCTTCCTACCAAACTTACGGCAAGGTTTACATCAGGTCTGGTACACATCATGGCATACATGATAGACCCTATGGCCGGGGCATAGGGGACGATTCTCTATCTTCTTGGACTGATCCATATTGAACTTCTTCAATATCTTGTCAAGGTATGTACTTTGTGAAAGACCAATGAGACGTCTCGATCTATCTCTATAGATCTTGATGCCTAATATATAAGCAGCTTCTCCAAGGTCCTTCATTGAAAAACACTTGTTCAAGTAGGCCTTTATGCTTTCCAAGAATTCTATATCATTTCCCATCAATAGTATGTCATCCACATACAATATGAGAAATGCTACGGAGCTCCCACTCACTTTCTTGTAAACGCATGCTTCTTCATAAGTCTGCGTAAACCCAAACGCTTTGATCATCTCATCAAAATGAATGTTCCAACTCCGAGATGCTTGCACCAGCCCATAGATTGAGCATTGGTGCTTGCACACCTTGTCAGCATTCTTAGGATCGACAAAACCTTCCGGCTGCATCATATACAATTCTTCCTTAAGGAAACCATTAAGGAATGCCGTTTTGACGTCCATTTGCCATATCTCATAATCATAGAATGCGGCAATTGCTAACATGATTCGGATGGACTTCAGCTTCGCTACGGGTGAGAAAGTCTCATCGTAGTCAACCCCTTGAACTTGTCGATAACCCTTAGCGACAAGCTGAGCTTTATAGATAGTCACATTACCATCCGTGTATGTCTTCTTCTTAAAGATCCATTTATTTTCTATGGCTTGCCGATCAACGGGCAAGTCAGTCAAAGTCCATACTTTGTTTTCATACATGGATCCTATCTCGGATTTCATGGCTTCCAGCCATTTGTTGGAATCTGGGCCCGCCCTCGCTTCTTCATAGTTCGAAGGTTCACTAGTGTCCAACAACATGATTTCCAGGACAGGGTTGCCGTACCACTCTGGTGCGGAACGCGTCCTTGTGGACCTTCAAAGTTCCGTAGCAACTTGATCTGAAGTTTCATGATCATCATCATTAACTTCCTCCCTAGTCGGTGCAGACACCTCAGGAACAATTTCTTGAGCTATGCCACTCTCCGGTTCAAGAGGCAATACTTCATCAAGTTCTACTTTCCTCCCACTTACTTATTTCGAGAGAAACTCTTTCTCTAGAAAGGATTCATTCTTGGCAACAAAGGACTTGCCTTCGGATCTAAGATAGAAGGTATACCCAATAGTTTCTTTAGGGTATCCTATGAAGACGCATTTTTCTGATTTGGGTTCGAGCTTTTCAGGTTGAAGTTTCTTGACATAAGCATCGCATCCCCAAACTTTCAGAAATGACAGCTTAGGTTTCTTGCCAAACCACAATTCATACGGTGTCGTCTCAACGGATTTTGACGGAGCCCTATTTAAAGTGAATGCGGCAGTCTCTATAGCATAACCCCAAAATGATAGCGGTAGATCGGTAAGAGACATCATAGATCGTGACATATCCAATAGGGTGCGATTACGACGTTCGGACACACCATTACGCTGTGGTGTTCCAGGTGGCGTGAGTTGTGAAACTATTCCACATTTCCTTAAGTGCGTGCCAAATTCGTGACTCAAATATTCTCCCCCACGATCTGATCGTAAGAACTTGATTTTCCTGTCACGTTGATTCTCAACCTCACTCTGAAATTCCTAGAACTTTTCAAAGGTCTCAGACTTGTGTTTCATTAAGTATACATACCCATATCTACTTAAGTCATAAGTGAGGGTGAGGACATAACAATAGCCACCGCGAGCCTCAACGCTCATTGGACTGCACACATCAGTATGTATGATTTCCAATAAGTTGGTTGCTCGCTCCATTGTTCCGGAGAATGGAGTCTTGGTCATTTTACCCATGAGGCATGGTTCGCACGTGTCAAATGATTCATAATCAAGAGACTCCAAAAGTCCATCTGCATGGAGTTTCTTCATGCATTTGACACCAATGTGACCAAGGCAGCAGTGCCACAAGTATGTGGGACTATCATTATCAACCTTACATCTTTTGGCATTCACACTATGAATGTGTGTAACATCACGTTCGAGATTAAATAAGAATAAACCATTGACCAGTGGGGCATGACCATAAAACATGTCTCTCATATAAATAGAACAACCATTATTCTCAGATTTAAATGAGTAGCCATCTCGCATTAAATGAGATCCAGATACAATGTTCATGCTCAAAGCTGGTACTAAATAACAATTATTGAGGTTTAAAACTAATCTCGTAGGTAAATGCAGAGGTAGCGTGCCGACGGTGATCACATCTACCTTGGAACCATTCCCGACGCGCATCGTCACCTCGTCCTTCGCCAGTCTCCGTTTATTCCGCAGTTCCTATTTTGAGTTACAAATATGAGGAACTGCACCGGTATCAAATACCCAGGAGCTACTACGAGCGCTGGTAAGGTACACATCAATAACATGTATATCACATATACCTTTGGTATTGTCGGCCTTCTTTTTCGCTAAGTACTTGGGGAAATTCCGCTTCCAGTGACCGTTTCCCTTGCAATAAAAGCACTCAATCTCAGGCTTGGGTCCATTCTTTGACTTCATCCCGGCAGCTTGCTTACCGGGCGCGGCAACTCCCTTGTCGTCCTTCTTGAAGTTCTTTTTACCCTTGCCTTTCTTGAACTTACTGGTTTTATTCACCATCAACACTTGATGTTCCTTTTTGATTTCCACCTCGGCTGATTTCAGCATTGAATATACCCCGGGAATGGTCTTTTCCATCCCCTGCATATTGAAGTTCATCACAAAGCTCTTGTATCTAGGTGGGAGCGACTGAATGATTCTGTCAACGACCGCATCATCCGAGAGATTAACTCCTAGCTGAGACAAGCGGTTATGCAGCCCAGACGTTTTGAGTATGTGCTCGCTGACAGAACTGTTCTCCTCCATCTTACAACTGTAGAACTTGTCGGAGACTTCATGTCTCTCGACCCGGGCGTGAGCTTGGAAAACCATTTTCAGCTCTTGGAACATCTCATATGCTCCGTGTTGCTCAAAACGCTTTTGGAGCCCCGGTTCTAAGCTGTAAAGAATGCCGCACTGAACCAGGGAGTAATCATCACTACGTGTCTGCCAAGCATTCATAACGTCTTGTTCTGCATGAAAAACAGGTGCTTCACCTAGCTGTGCATCTAGGACATATGCTTTCCTTGCAGCTATGAGGATAATCCTCAGGTTACGGACCCAGTCCGTGTAGTTGTTGCCATCGTCTTTCAGCTTGGTTTTCTCTAGGAACGCGTTGAAGTTGAGGGCAACGTTAGCGTGGGCCATTTGATCTACAAGACATATTGCAAAGATTTTAGACTAAGTTCATGATAATTAATTTCATCTAATCAAATTATTTAATGAACTCCCACTCAGACAGACATCCCTCTAGTCATCTAAGTGATACATGGTCCGAGTCAACTAGGCCGTGTCCGATCATCACGTGAGATGGTCTAGTCATCGGTGAACATCTTCATGTTGATCGTATCTTCTATATGACTCATGTTCGACCTTTCGGTCTTCCGTGTTCCGAGGCCATGTCTGTACATGCTAGGCTCGTCAAGTCAACCTAAGTGTATTGCGTGTGTAAATCTGGCTTACACCCATTGTATTCGAATGTTAGAATCTATCACACCCGATCATCACGTGGTGCTTCAAAACAATGAACCTTCACAACGGTGCATAGTTAGGGGGAACACTTCTTGAAATTATGTGAGGGATCATCTTATTTAAGCTACCGTCGTTCTAAGCAAATAAGATGTAAAACATGATAAACATCACATGCAATCAAATAGTGACATGATATGGCCAATATCATTTGCTCCTTTTGATCTCCATCTTCGGGGAGCCATGATCATCATTGTCACCAGGATGACACCATGATCTCCATCATCATGATCTCCATCATTGTGTCTTCATGAAGTTATCTCGTCATCTATTACTTCTACTACTATGGCTAACAGTTTAGAAATAAAGTAAAGTAATTACATGATGTTTATGTTGACACGCAGGTCATAAATAAATTAAGACAACTCCTATGGCTCCTGCCGGTTGTCATACTCATCGACATGCAAGTCGTGATTCCTATTACAAGAACATGATCAATCTCATAGATCACATATATCATTCATCACATCCTTTTGGCCATATCACATCACATGGCACATGCTGCAAAAACAAGTTACACGTCCTCTAATTGTTGTTGCAAGTTTTTACGTGGCTGCTATAGGTTTCTAGCAAGAACGTTTCTTACCTACGCCAAAACCACAACGTGATATGCCAATTTCTATTTACCCTTCATAAGGACCCTTTTCATCGAATCCGATCTGACTAAAGTGGGAGAGACAGACACCCGCTAGCCACCTTATTCAACTAGTGCATGTTAGTCGGTGGAACCAGTCTCACGTAAGCGTACGTGTAAGGTCGGTCCGGGCCGCTTCATCCCACGATGCCGCCGAATCAAGATAAGACTAGTAACAACAAGTAAATTGAAAAAATCAATGCCCACAACAACTTGTGTTCTACTCGTGCATAGAAACTACGCATAGACCTAGCTCATGATGCCACTGTTGGGGATCGTAGCAGAATTTTAAAATTTTCTACGCATCACCAAGATCAATCTATGGATTCATATAGCAATTAGGGAGAGGGGAGTGCATCTACATACCCTTGTAGATCGCGAGCGGAAGCGTTCAAGAGAACGGGGTTGATGGAGTCGTACTCGTCGTGATCCAAATCACCGATGACCGAGCGCCGAATGGACGGCACCTCCGCGTTCAACACACGTACGGTTGGGAAGACGTCTCCTCCTTCTTGATCCAGCAAGGGGAAGGAGAGGTTGATGGAGATCCAGCAGCACGACGGCGTGGTGGTGGAAGCAGCGGTGATCTCGGCAGGGCTTCGCCAAGCACCAACGAGAGGGAGAGGTGTCACGGGGGGAGAGGGAGGCGCCAGGGACTTGGGTGCAGCTGCCCTCCCTCCCCCCACTATATATAGGGCCCCTAGGGGGGGCGTCGGCCCTAGGAGATGGGCTCTCCAAGGGGGGCAGCGGCCAAGGGGGACTTGCCCCCCAAGCCAAGTGGGGCGCCCCCCACCCCTAGGGTTTCCAACCCTAGGCGCAGGGGGAGGCCCATGGGGGGTGCACCAGCCCACCAGGGGATGGTTCCCCTCCCACTTCAGCCCATGGGGCCCTCCGGGATAGGTGGCCCCACCCGGTGGACCCCCGGGACCCTTCCGATGGTCCCGGTACAATACCGATTACCCCCGAAACTTTCCCGATGGCCAAAACTGGACTTCCTATATATAAATCTTCACCTCCAGACCATTCCGGAACTCCTTGTGACGTCCGGGATCTCATCCGGGACTCCGAACAACTTTCGGGTTACCGCATACTAATATCTCTACAACCCTAGCGTCACCGAACCTTAAGTGTGTAGACCCTACGGGTTCGGGAGACACGCAGTCATGACCAAGACGACTCTCCATCAATAACCAACAGCGGGATCTGGATACCCATGTTGGCTCCCACATGTTCCACGATGATCTCATCAGATGAACCACAATGTCAAGGATTCAATCAATCCCGTATTCAATTCCCTTTGTCAATCGGTATGTTACTTGCCCGAGATTCGATCATTGGTATCCCAATACCTCGTTCAATCTCGTTACCGGCAAGTCACTTTACTCGTACCGTAATGCATGATCCCGTGACCAACCACTTGGTCACATTGAGCTCATTATGATGATGCATTACCGTGTGGGCCCAGAGATACCTCTCCGTCATACGGAGTGACAAATCCCAGTCTCGATCCGCGTCAACCCAACAGATACTTTCGGGGATACCTGTAGTATACCTTTATAGTCAACCAGTTACGTTGTGACGTTTGGTACACCCAAAGCACTCCTACGGCATCCGGGAGTTACATGATCTCATGGTCTAAGGAAATGATACTTGACATTAGAAAAGCTCTAGCATACGAACTACACGATCTTATGCTATGCTTAAGATTGAGTCTTGTCCATCACATCATTCTTGTAATGATGTGATCCCGTTATCAATGACATCTAATGTCCATAGTGAGGAAACCATGACTATCTGTTGATCAACGAGCTAGTAAACTAGAGGCTCACTAGGGACATGTTGTGGTCTATATATTCACACATGTATTACGATTTCCGAATAACACAATTATAGCATGAACAATAGACAATTATCATGAACAAGGAAATATAATAATAACCATTTTATTATTGCCTCTAGGGCATATTTCCAACACTTGGTCCAGCACCCCTCCTGAGGCTCAAGCGCCAGGAGTAGGCGCGCTCCCGAGGTCGGGCGGCAGGCCGGGGCTCCCGAGACAGGTGGTTGGGGGAGCTCCTCCTGAGGCGGCGCCGACCCTGAAAGCGGAGGTGTTGTCGACATCTTGAAGAGCCGCTCCTCAAAGATGCCAGGATCTTGGGGCTGTCGCTTGGACGCCCTTTTGGCGATGTCGTCGGCCTCCTGGTTGGTTCCATGGGGTACGTGCTGCAACTCTAGACCCAAGAAATGCTTTTCCATTTTTCGTACCTCCGCGAGGTATGCCTCCATGTGCTCGTCCTTCGGCTCATATACCTTGTTGGAGAAGTTGACGAGGAACTGCGAGTCGCCCTTGATGGTGAGGCGCTTCACCCCCAGGGCCACCGCGTCCTTGAGGCCGGCGATGAGGCCTTCGTACTCCATGATATTGTTGGAGACCTTCTCGCCCTGCTGGAAGCAGAGCTACACGGCATAGTAGAGCTTGTCCTGAGTAGGCGAGATGAGCACTGCTCCAGCCCCCGTGCCCTAGCGTGCGAACGCGCCATCGAAATACATGACCCAGCCATCTGGTGCTTCACTTCCTGGCGAGAGGGATCGGTCCTCGCCTGCTTCAAACCCCGGGGCGTCAGTCCATTCTGCCACGAAGTCGGCAAGCGCGGCCCCCTTGATGACCCTAGTTGTGCTGAACTCCAGCTGGAATGCTTGCAGCTCGATGTTCCATTCAGCGACCCTCCCAGCAGCGTTGGGGCTCCTGAGTACCCTATCCAGCAGGTAGGCCGAGACAACCTTGATTGGGTGACCTTGGAAGTAGTGCCGCAGTTTACGTGAGGCCACCAAGAGTGCGAGCAAGATCTTCTGGGGCATGGGGTACCATGTGCTTGCATCCCGCAATACCGTGTTGACGAAATACACTGGGTGCTCGATGAGGGTGGGAACGTCGACGGAGCTTGGGCCTACCGGTAGTTGGGGCGTCTCCTGAGATGACGGGACCCCAAGAGCCTGATCGCCTGCTGGGGCCTCTGTCGGCCCACGAATGCTGCCTTGCTGGGCCTGGTCACTCGTTGGCATTGCTACAACCCTTATGGCATCCTCCAGGTCCTGCATCGCCTCGGCTGGTGGTGCGGCACAGCACGACAGCCCCTTGGCCTAGCGCTCTTCCCGAACCACCACTAGGGTTGCGCTAGCGGAGTAGGGGGTGGCGGCAAGGTAAAGCACCAGGGGCTCGAGAGGGCGAGGCGCCACCATCCCTGGAGGACTGGTCAGGTATCTCTTTGAGGTCTTGGAACGCTTGGTCAGCTTGTAGGGTCCACTCGAACGGGCCCTTCTTCTTCATCAGCTTGAAGAATGGCATGGCGCGCTCTCCCAGCTTGGAGATGAAGCACCCCAGTGAGGTCATGCAGCCTGCAAGCTTCTGCATTTCCTTGAGGGTTTGTGGTAGGCTCATGTGTTCTATCGCCTTGACCTTCTCAGGGTTAGCCTCAATCCCCCTGTGGGACACGAGGAAGCCCAGCAGCTTGCCAGAGGGGACACCGAACACAGACTTTTCTAGGTTGAGCCGTAGGTCTACCTGGCGCAGGCTTGCGAAGGTCTCCTCCAGGTCTTGAATCAAGGTCCTTGCCTCCCGAGATTCTACCACAATGCCATTGACGTAGGCCTCCGCGTTCCTCCTGAGCTGCTGGCCCAAGGCGATGTGCATTAGCCGTTGGAAGGTTGCGCCTGCGTTGCGCAGCCCGAACGGCATGCATGTGTAGCAGTACACCCCACACGGGGTCAGGAAGGTCGTCTTCTCCACATCTTCCACTGCCATCTTGATCTGGTGATAACCTGAAAACGCGTCCAGGAAGCACAGCAGGTCGCATTCGGCAGTGGAGGCAACGATCTGGTCGATGCACGGAAGTGGGAACGGATCTTGGGGGCAAGCCTTGTTGAGGTTGGTGAAGTCCACACACATGCGCTCCTTCCCACCTTTCTTTGGCACAACGACAGGGTTCGCCAGCCACTCCAGGTACCGAACCTCGCGAATGACACTCGCCACCTCCAGCTTGCGGGTTTCCTGCATGATGAAGGACTGCTTCTATGTGGATTGTCACCGTGCTTTCTGCTTCACAGGGCGCACATTGGGGCACACCCTCAAGTGATGCTCGATCACCCCTCTCGGGACCCTACTAGCTACTTGGGTTCCCAGGCAAACACTTCCTTGTTCGCGCACAAGAACCTCACCAGTGCCTCCTCTTGATTTGGGTCGAGGTTGGCGCCTATGGTGAAGGTGGCTCCTGAGGACCCATCTTCCTCGACCACCACCTACTTGTATTCGGCCCGATCTTGAGTGAACAACTGCTTCTTCTTTGCTGGTGCGGCCTCCTTAGCCCCTGGGGTGGCCTCGTTGGCCAGTCGTGAAACCGCAGCAGTTTTGAGGGCGCACTTGAGCGCCGCTAGAGATGCTGGGTCGGAGCCGTTGGAGAAGGGCTTTCTGGGTCGGAGCCATTGGAGTGGTACATGAAGAAGCCTGAAAGCCTCCATAGAGAGCACGTTGAGACCGGCGCCGCCGTCGATGAGGGTCTTGGTGACAACTACACTGCAGATGGTGGGCATGCACAACATAGGGAGCACGCCCGAGCCGATGGTGGAGGCGGGTTGATCCCCCGTGTTGAAGGTAAGGTCGTCCTTGGGCTCCGCCCAACCCGGGGGAGCTCCTTGCCGTGCGGAGGTGACGCCAATCTGGCGAAAGAATGGCTTATTGTGATGGCCCGAGGGTGGTGCTTGCGAGCCGCCGAGGATGGCCGCGACGGCGAGGAGCACCGATGTCGCGAAGCGCGTGATGAAAAGACCGCGCAGCTCCTCCCAGGAGGTCACCAAAGATCCCGGCAAGCTGAGCAGCCAGGCGCATGGCGCGACGGCCATGGCCAGGGGAACCAATTGGCCATGACCTGGTCGTCGCCTACGGCTTTGAGGACGGCCTCCTCATATGCCTGCAGGAAGGCCGCCAGATCTGCCGCGCCATCATAGCGGGGTGGCATCTCTAGCTTGAACTTGCAGGACCACCTCACCTGCCGCAAGGTGTGGGTGAAGGCCCGGACACCCGCGGAGAGGCGGAGAGGCGGAGCTTCGGCGCACACCCTACCTGGTGCGCCAAATGTCGGATTTCGGGTTCCGGCAAAACCCTTGAGGTTTGAACACCGGGGTGCGCACGAAGATCTCTCCTCCCTCTAGCTCACGCCCTCACCGCAATCTCAAGGCTTAGCGCGTCGAACTCGCAGAACAAAGGGACTCAAGATTTATACTGGTTCGGGCCACCGACGTGGTGTAATACCCTACTCCAGTGTGGTGTGGTGGATTGCCTCTTGGGCTGAGGATGAATAGTTACCAGGGAAGAACAGCCTCCTGAGGAGAGGTGCTCTTGTGCTTGGTGAGTTTGTATGGTTGCCTCAGTGGAGTGGATCCGGTCAAAGATGTGATCCCCCCTCCATGATGGTGGCTAGTCCTATATATAGAGGCCCGGGTCCTCCTCCCAAATATTAGGCAGGAAGGGATCCCACAGCGGCCAATTTGAAGGGGGTCAGCTAGTACAAGCTATCCTGACAAAAGATGGTCTTCGCCTGCCAAAGGCTCTGGTGATGACGCTATCCTGGGCTCCACGGTGACCTCCGTCCTGCTGTCATGCTGGTCTTGGTCTCGTTACACCGATATGGAAACCTTTGCCTTCTGCCTTGGGACTCCTCGCCCGCGCTTGCCTCTTTAGCACCAAAGAGGAAATGAGGACACTGCGCGCGCTGGCACCTTCCTGGCCCTGGTCGTCATGGCTTGCGTCATAGGAACCTCATGAGGTGCCCCTTGCCTTGATCTCTCCGCCCCTCGTGAGCCGGCCTGGTGAGGCCGCCCTCGAGGAGGTCTTGCGTCATCTGCCTCGCGAGGCTTGGCCCCTCGCGAGGGTCTTGAGTGTTTGCTGGTGAAGATGGGCCATACAGGGCTGCTGGTGGAGCCACGCTATGGGCCGCGGGTAGGCAAGTCTGGGGACCCCCATTCCCAGGACGCCGACACTGGCGGAAGAATCGGCATCAGGGGGCCCACACCCTGTCCACGATGGTGTAGCCCCCCCAGGGGGCGTGCCCCCTGCCTCATGCCCCCCCTGGGACTCCACCGACCTCAACCCCAACTCCATATACTCACTTTCGGGGATAAAAAATCAGGAAGAAGGATTCATCACGTTTTACGATACAGAGCCGCCGCCAAGCCCCAATCTTCCTCGGGAGGGCTGATCTGGAGTCCGTTCGGGGCTCCGGAGAGGGGAATCCGTCGCCATCGTCATCATCAACCATCCTCCATCACAAATTTCATGATGCTCACCGCCGTCCGTGAGTAATCTCATCGTAGGCTTGCTGGACGGTGATGGGTTGGATGAGATTTACCATGTAATCGAGTTAGTTTTGTTAGGGTTTGATCCCTAGTATACATTATGTTGTAAGATTGATGTTGCTATGACTTTGCTATGCTTAATGCTTGTCACTAGGGCCCGAGTGCCATGATTTCAAATTTGAACCTATCATGTTTTCATGAATATATGTGAGTTCTTGATCCTATCTTGCAAGTCAATAGGCACCTACTATGTGTTTTGATCTGCAACCCCAAAGTGACTATAATTGGGACCACTCCCTGTGATGACCGTAGTTTGAGGAGTTCATGTATTCACTAAGTGTTAATGCTTTGGTCCGGTACTCTTTTAAAAGGAGGCCTTAATATCCCTTAGTTTCCAATAGGACCCCGCTGCCACGGGAAGGTAGGACAAAAGATGTCATTCAAGTTCTTTTCCATAAGCACGTATGACTATATTCGGAATACATGCCTACATTACATTGATGAACTAGAGCTAGTTGTGTGTCACCCTGTGTTATATCTGTTGCATGAGGAATCGCATCCGACATAATTATCCATCATTGATCCCTTGCCTACGAGCTTTTCACATATTGATCTTTGCTTAGTTACTTTTTCGTTGCCATTGTTACGATTGCTACAAAAACTACAACTATTACTTTTGCCACTGTTACCGTTACTTCCATACTACTTTGCTGCAGATATTAAGTCTTTTAGGTGTGGTTGAATTGACAACTCAACTGCTAATACTTGAGAATATTCTTTGGCTCCCCTTGTGTCGAATCAATAAATTTGGGTTGAATACTCTACCCTCAAAAATTATTGTGATCCCCTATACTTGTGGGTTATCATCCACACGCTTAACGTTCGATGACGATTTGTATTATGAGTTATATGTGATTTGATGACTAAAGTTTGTTCGGAGTCCTGGATGAGATCACGGACATGACGAGGAGTCTCGAAATGGTCAAGACGTAAGATTGATATATTGGACGATGTTATTCGGACACCGGATGAGTTCCGAGAGGTACCGAGTAACTATCAGAGTGCCGGAGGGTTATCGGAACCTCCTGCGGGAACTAATGGGCCTTCATAGGCCTTAGTGGGAAGAGAGAAGGGCCACAAGAGGCTGGCCGCGCACCCCTTGCAGTCCGAATTTGACTAGGGGAAGGGGGCGGCGCCCCCCTTTCCTTCCCTTCCCCCTCTCCTTTCCTTCTTCCCCCTTCCACCAAGTGGAATCCTACTAGGACTTGGAGTCCTAGTAGGACTCCTCTCTCCGGCGCGCCCTACAGGGGCCGGCCAGCCTCCCCCTCTCCTCCTTTATATACGGGGCAGGGGGGCACCCTCGAACACACAAGATCAATTGTCTTAACCGTGTGCGGTGCCCCCTCCACGGTTACACACCTCGGTCATATCGTTGTAGTGCTTAGGCGAAGCGCTGCGCCAGTAACTTCATCATCCCCGTCAACATGTTGTCGTGCTGAGAAACTCTCCCTCGTCCTCAACTGGATCAAGAGCTCGAGGGACATCATCGAGCTGAACGTGTGCTGAACGCGGAGGTGCCGCACGTTCGGTGCTAGGATCGTTTGGATCACGAAAACGTTCGACTACATCAATCGTGTTACTAAACTCTTCTGCTTTCGGTCTAGGAGCGTACATGGACACACTCTCCGCTCTTGTTTCTATGCATCTCCTAGATAGATCTTGCGTGATCGTAGGGAAATTTTGAAATTGCATGCTACGTTACCCAACACTATGTCCTAAGACCTGAGCTGGCGCATGTACTCGGGATGGTGACAGACTTGCTCTGGGCCAACCAAATGCTACTACGTGACTAGGTAGTTACAAAGGTAGGTTTTGGGCTTTTCCAGACCAATGCTGTGAGACATGGTCGAGCAAGATGGGAATTGCCCCTCCGATCAGGAGAGATATACTCTGGGCCCCTCGTGTGATCCGACCAAGATAAGCATGGACATGCAATTAGGATTACGAGATAATCCGGTTTGTGGTTGACATCACTGGAACGAGAAAGAGGTCGGGCTATCACAAGGATGACAGACTCGCCTTGAGCCCGACAACATATATCGTGTGTCAAAGGGAACAGTAGTGTGATGTACGGGTTCGCCTAACCAGCTTCATCGGACACTTGGAGTCGGCACGCTTTGCTAGAGGCTTCTACCGACCAGCCGAGTCGGATGTGATATGACTCGCGACCAAGTGAGCGAGAACCTAAGGGGTCGCGCGCTTACGGGAAGGAACCTGTGAGGCCCGGTCTGACTCCATGAGTCAAAAGTGATCCTACTCGGACTCGGATCCAGGCCGAACAGATTTTGGGCTTTAGGGTCCGTGTGAGGCCCAAGTGTTGAGCCCGCGATGGACGCCTATATAAAGTGGGGGTGCGACACACTCAGGCGATTGATTGCTTCGGCGCTATTGAGGGAGTCCTGGATTAGGGGGTGTCGGTGTACAAAAAGAGGGGTACACTTTTTGTACCCCTATAACTGTGCACGGGCAGTCTGAGCCACGGGCACCACCACACCAAGCAAGGCAAGGGAGGTGAGCCAGGGTAAGACCAAAGCTCAAGAGAACTACGATGCCAAGGCCAAGACCACGAAGAGCAAAGGGGACGAAGCGGACTCCCCCGGCAAGACCCTTGCCAGGAGACAGTTCTAGCAGCCCCGGCAAGACCCTTGCCGCGGCGACTCGTCCCGTGCCTACGGAGCGAATCACCCTTGAGTCCACTGCCCCCAAAGGGCAAGGATTTGGGAGACATCCCTGTGGCAGCATGCAGATCTTCGTGAAGACATTCAAGATCAGATACGCACTAAGGAGACGACAACCCTTGGCGGGATCCCAGCCGAGGAAGACCACAAGGCCCCCGGCAAGCGCCTTGCCGGGGATGACAGCAGGCGCCTCGGCAAGACCCTTGCCAGGGCCCCGGCAAGGCCCTTGCCGAGGACACCCGCAGGGCCACCACCAGGCCCACGCCGACTAAGCCTCCACCACCGCATGCATGCAGCTGCCGACCCAGCCAGCTGGGCAGGTACCTGCGTGGTGGCATGCAGATCTTCGTGAAGACCCACCACTTCGCCACCTCAACTGCCTACTTACCTACGTGGCATCGCAGGCGTCGCTGGCCAGGGAGCGTGTCGACACAAGAAGGAGCGGCGACGGACGAGGCAAATCTCCCCCCCCGTCCCCGATAAAGCAAGGACACCTAAGCGAGACGCATTAAAGGCGCCTTCTCATGTAACGCGAGGGATAACCTCGCATCACTGTACCCTTTCCACCTCCTGTGTGCCACTGTGGCAACCCCTTTTCCTATAAAAGGAGGCCCGAGGTGACCAGGAGAAGGATTCGGCTTTTTGGAGCTCCTCACACCCCATAGCTAGCTCAAGAACACAGATATCCAATCCACCAAAGCAGGAGTAGGGTTTTACACATCCTTGCGGCCCGAACCTGGATAAACGAACCGTGTGCTACCTGTTAGATCCACTCTTCTCACGACCCCGCGCCCCGCCAACCGTAGTAGGGATTCTTGTGATCCCATAGGTGTCATTCCGCACCGACATCTCTGGCGCGCTAGGTAGGGGGGGCAGTTGTGGGAATCGGCTGTAGCAATTAGACCCGCACTCCTTCGTCTTCGTGGCTCTTGGAGAGGGAAGGAGGCCAAAAGATCAGTGCACGAGCGACTACAAACAGAAGCTAAGTTGCATTGAGCCCTTATTTGTTCTATCCTTTTTATATGAGGTTATTCCCCCTGGAGATGTCACGCCTTTGTATGAGAAACCTGCACGCCAGGGGGCTCTCCCACGATCGGCAACGCCCTTGCCCTGTTTCGAGTCCGCTCAACAACTCAAGCGGCTGCGTCGAGAATGGCAGAGTAGCCTTCCGTGACCAACAACGCTCTCGATTCTGACTCGAGTCAAGCTCGACAGTTCGAGCGGCCGCGTTCGAAACAGAAAGGTGGCTCGTCCGGCAGCACGCGTACCCAGTAGGCCCATGGGGATCCGTCCCCAAAACGCCGCTAGGGGCTTCCGCACCGGCGAGCCTACCCAATCGGCGTAGGGCGCGCATACAAAGAGGAATCGAACGGGGAAATAACGTGCATGAAATTAAAAGTACTACAAAGTTATATTACATCACATCATTGCTGCGGTTCTAACTAAGACGAAATTTGTCTTGGTCGTGAATCTGCAGCGGCGGTGAAGAACGGGATGCCTAATCCCGGCGCTGGCCTTCCGTCCTCTTGATTTCGTCGATGCTGCTGATGACGGGCTTGATGCGCTCCTTGAGCACCATGAGGTCAATACCCTCCGGCAAGCTATCCATCGTGGCACCAAAGTCGAGGTCGGGATTCCAGTACGCCATCTTGGTGAGGACCTTGGTCATGACCCCCCGGCAAAGTCGCCGGGCTTCCCCGGCCAACGTGGCCGCTCGGTTGGAGTGAAGATAAGCCAAGGCTCCGAGGACGCCCTCGAAGAACAGGGTCAACTTGGTGTTGACGGTGCGCTACGCTCAGGGGCGTACCTCACGTTTGGCATCCCCATGGTGGCCAACTGCGAGGTGACCCTGCTGGCGACCTCCTCCAGACGGCTGATCGATCTGTTCTCGCCCGCCACATAATCCTGGTGGGAGGTGGCCTCGTTCGCCCGCAGCTGCTTCTCCTCCTCCAGACTCCTGGTCAAGGTCTCCTCCCGAGCCCTGCTCTCCGACAACATCTTCTCAAGATCCTCCAGCTTCAGCTTGAGATCTCTGACGGAGTTTTGCGCTTCGGAGAGCTCCCCAGCCCTGCTGATGACCGCTCCTTGCGCCTCCACCAAGGCGCTGTTGAGCGTGCTCTTCTCGTTGGACAGCTTGAGGGCATGCTCCTTCAGCTCGTCCTGCGCCACCTCCAACTCCCTTACTTTGCCGGCATGGGCCAGAGCCTGGGCATCGAGTGCCTCCTTGTGCCTCTGCTCCAGCTCACGAGTCCGCCGCGCGACAAGGTCCTCGAGCTCCTCATCCTTGCCACGGAGCGCTGCGGCAAGCTTCGCCTCACGCACGGTGAGGTCCTCTTCCTGGGAATCCAGCGCGGCTTGATGCTGGTTCCAGACGGCCTCGGCCACGGCAGCCAAGTGCATCGCCTGTTCCTGGGCCTTCTTGATGTCAGCCATCTTCATGGTGAGCTCGACATTGCGCTTGGCCAATTCCTCTTGAAAGGCCCTCTGCTCCTCGCGAGTCTGGTGGAACCAGGTCTGCGTCTCAGCAACACGCGCCTTGAAATCCACCTCCGCCTGGTCCACCGTTGCCGTCCTGGACTTAACCTTGTCCAGACGGACACGGTAGAGCGCCTGGAGTTTTCGGAAGTTGGCCCCCATGGCGCGGAAAAGCTGCTCTTCTGGAGAACCATCACCGCCAATGCCCGGCTCACCGACAACCTCGAGCCCGGTGGCGGCAAGCACCTCGCCGTCAAAGACATCCCCTTCGGCGGGCGCCCGGGAACTTGACGCCCCTGGGAGATGGACGAAGAGATCATCGCCCACCTTCAGATACCTGCCGGGGCCCGACGTTGAGGAGGAGGGAGGCTGATCATCAGCCACCTCCTCCTCGGTAGTGGCCTTGTCGGCTTCCCCGGCAGGCCCACCGTTGGCGCCCTCGGCAGAAGCCTCGCCGGTCGCCTTGGCGGCCCCCGCAGCGGTGTCCTCAGCAGCATCCTTGGCGGCCTCATCAGCGGCGACCTCGTCAGCATCCCTGGCGGCCTCCTCAGCAACGTTCCCAACAACAGTATCCACGTCCTCCATACCTGTTGAAGGAGGGCCTGGGTAGTAATGGGAGCATTGAAGCCAAGAAAAAGAATAAGGGAAAAACAGAGACGGAGGACAGGCGACTCACCAGTGCCAGGCTGTGAAGCAGAAGTCCCCTCCCCGCCAGCATCCGGCGCCGTGGCACAGTCACTAGCGCCCAAGTTCCCCTCTTCCTCCATGAGTGTGGGCTCCGTGCTTGATGCCCTTGCCGGGGACGCCCCTCGCGGCGGCGTAGTTGATGGGGGTGGTGTGTTGGGGGTAGCCCTCTGCGGCTCCTCCTGCTGCCGCTCCCCTCCTGCAAACCCGACAATGTCAACACCATAGCATCGAACGCCTACCACATGTCGAGTAAGAGGAGGGTGACGAACTTACGCTGGGGGCTGTCCCGGGGGCTGCTGTCCGAGCTGCTCAACACCACCAGTGGCGTCTTTGAAGCCACAGCCGGGGGCTGACTGCTCGCCGAGGCCTTCGCCCTCTTCACCCTCTGGGCCAACGTCTCTGCATCCCTACAAAAGCAAAAACGGATCAAGATAAGTGACTTGATTCCGGGGAATGGAAATGGCAGTAAGGGACGGAGTACTTACTCGTCATCTATCTCCTCTTCCTCCGCCAGTTTCCTTTTCCTCTTCGGGCTGAGAGGCCCGAGATCAAAAGTGACCTCCGCGTCAACATCCGAGTCGACATCTGCCGGAGGAGGCGAAGACGGCGGTGTTTGTGCGCGCCCAGATGAGGAAGGGGTTGTTGTCTTCCTCAGCAGCGTTCGTCAGCCTCTTGGCTGCTGTGGCCCTCGTGTGGCGCCCAGACCCCTCCAGGGTCAATTGAGGCCGCGTAGCCCTGCCGGGCCGAACCGGCTCGCCGGAGTCAGCCCGCCGCAGGACTCGCCCTCTTCCCCTGGTTGGTGTCGAGCCCGCTGCCACGTCCTCCTCCGACGATGACTTGTCGGCCGCGTCTTCGACAAGCGGAGCTCCAATGTCGGCGCAGCTGACCTCCCCGGAGGCCGTCGCCCACCGGGTGAGCTCCTCTTCCTCCGCAGCCGTTGCGTCCTTGTCCTCCACACCCCCGGCGCTGCCGGCCTCCATGGCAAGCTGTGCCTTCCTCGCCCTAGTGGCGATGTAGTCCATCTCTGCCTGGGTGGTGTCCATGACAAGCCACCGCTCGGCGTCAGCATTGACATACACCTCGATCAGGGTGTCAAAGAATTGCTACACCTCCTCCCAGCTCGGGACAGGGCCATGCACATTACAGTCCGGCATCATGGAGATGATCTCAGACCGACACGAATTGTTGCACAACGGGACCACCCCCGCTGGCAGCTTGAAAAACGGCCCCTTGAGGGCCTTGCCAACCTTTGCGGCAGCCCTCGCGGCCTTGCGTGGTCCGCTCGACCTCGCCATCGCGACCCACATCAAGCTGGAAGAGCTGCTGGCAGAAGTGGGCATGCGCCAGAACTGTGAAGTTGTGATCGAGGCCGGGGCGGAGTCGCATAATGTCAGCCGGATTCGTAAAGAGCCAAGCTGGCCTCCCCTTGTTGTGCAACGGGGCAATCCGGCGACGAATGAAGTCCATCCCGATCATCTCAAGGGTGAGTCCAGCCCGGGTGAGCCGGAGAATCCTGGTGGTGACGACAGCGAGCCTCCCATCGACGGCGTCGACATCGCTCCAATCGCTGCCACGGACCGGCAGCACTCGGCGGACCTTGCAGAATTCCGGCGGGTTTTCATCCTCAATCCAGCACCACCGGCCACGCCATTCCTCCCACCTCTCCTTCACGGCACCGTCCGGGTACGCCCCCTTGGATCTTGGGATCCAGGTGACGCAACCAGAGACAGCACCTCCCGGCTGGATCTGAGGGAAGAAGTAATGGCGGAAGAGCGCCGTGTTGGGCTGCACCCCGGCAAAGCCTTCGCAAAGATGCGCGAAGAAAGCCATGCACGCCACCGCATTCGGAGTAAAATCCAAGAGGCGAAAGCCGAAGGTGTGCATAATGTCGCAGAAGAAATCGGAGAGAGGGGGGCATAACCCGCAAGAAAGATAATCGATGAAAAAGGGATACCGATTTGGAGCAGGATCGGCGCAAGCAGCAGGGATGACGCGCGTCGCCGGGTGTCCCGAATTATCTCCCCCCGTCTTCGCTCCCCATAGGGGCCTGAAGGAGGCCTAGAGCTCTTGAACATCCACCTTCGAGGGGAAGAAAAAGACGGACTTCGTCCGGTCCCCCGACAGCGCGCTCTCCGGCGGCTCCATAGTCCCAGCGCCCTTAGCCATCCCCTTGCCCTTGGCGGATTTGGGCGCCATGGCGACCAAGAAGTTTAGAGGGCTAAGGAAGGGGGATGGCAAAGCAACGACAGCGGGCGGCGGCGGAAGCTTAGGAAGGAAGGAAGAGAGGAAACAGCGGCTCTGAGATTGGAAAAGGCACGAGGAAAGAGGAGAAAGTGAGCAGCGCGCCCGCGGTTATTCCTTTTTATGGGGGGAAACACGGGCCGCCTCCTTTCACATTAATTGTGGTGTGATGTATGCCTGCGGGAACCAACCCCACGCAGGCCGCCCACGTCACACGCGCCTCCCCATGCCGCGCCACGTGCGGGAATCGTGGGAAGCGCAGCGCGCGAAGAATCTTACCACGGTAAAAACCGCCCCGCCTGCCCGCGCACTGTTTTTGGGCCTAGCCCAAACAACGCGTTGTGCTTATGTGTAGCCCAGGCCTGGGGGCTCCTGTCGGTGTACAAAAAGAGGGGTACACTTTTTGTACCCCTATAACTGTGCACAGGCAGTCTAAGCCACGGGAACCACCACACCAAGCAAGGCAAGGGAGGTGAGCCAGGGTAAGACCAAAGCTCAAGAGAACTACGACGCCAAGGCCAAGACCACGAAGAGCAAAGGGGACGAAGCGGACTCCCCCGACAAGACCCTTGCCGGGAGACAGTTCTAGCAGCCCCGGCAAGACCCTTGCCGCGGCGACTCGTCCCGCGCCTACGGAGCGAATCACCCTTGAGTCCACTGCCCCCAAAGGTCAAGGATTCGGGAGACATCCCCGTGGCAGCATGTAGATCTTCGTGAAGACATTCAAGATCAGATACGCACTAAGGAGATGACAAACCTTGGCAGGATCCCAGCCGAGAAAGACCACAAGGCCCCCGGCAAGCGCCTTGTCGGGGATGACAGCAGGCGCCTCGGCAAGACCCTTGCCGGGGCCCCGGCAAGGCCCTTGCTGAGGCGCCTGCTGTCATCCCTGACAAGGCGCTTGCCGGGGGCCTTGTGGTCTTCCTCGCAGGGCCACCACCAGTCCCACGCCGACTGAGCCTCCACCACCGCATGCATGCAGCTGCCGACCCAGCCAGCTGGGCAGGCACCTGCGTGGCGGCATGCAGATCTTCGTGAAGACCCACCACTGCGCCACCTCAGCTGCCTACCTACCTACATGGCATCGCAGGCATCACTGGCTAGGGCGCGTGTCGACACAAGAAGGAGCGGCGATGAATGAGGCAGATCTCTTCCCCGTCCCCGATAAAGCAAGGACACCTAAGCGAGACGCACTAAAGGTGCCTTGTCATGTAACGCGAGGGATAACCTCGCATCACTGTACCCTTTCCACCTCCTGTGTGCCACTGCGGCAACCCCTTTTCCTATAAAAGGAGGCCCGAGGTGACCAGGAGAAGGATCCGGCTTTTTGGAGCTCCTTACGCCCCATAGCTAGCTCAAGAACATAGATATCCGATGCACCAAAGCAGGAGTAGGGTTTTACGCATCCTTGCGGCCCGAACCTGGATAAACGAACCGTGTGCTACCTGTTAGATCCGCTCTTCTCACGACCCCGTGCCCCGCCAACCGTAGTAGGGATTCTTGTGATCCCATAGCTGTCGTTCTGCACCGACAGGGGGTCCTTGGGTGTCCGGGCTATGTAACATGGGCCAGACTAATGGGCTGGGAAGATACAAGATAGAAGACTTTCTCCCGTGTCCGGGTGGGACTCTCCTTTGCGTGGATGGCAAGCTTGGCGTTCCGATATGAAGACTCCTTTCTCTGTAACCGACTTTGTATAACCCTAGCCCCCTCCGGTGTCTATATAAACCAGAGGGTTTAGTCCATGAAGGCAGTCATAATCACACATGCTAGACATCTAGGGTTTAGCCATTACGATCTCGTGGTAGATCAACTCTTGTAACCCCTATAATCATCAAAGTCAATCAAGCAGGACGTAGGGTTTTACCTCCATCAAGACGGCCTGAACCTGGGTAAACATCATGTCCCCTGCCTCCTGTTACCCTTGATCCTTAGACGCATAGTTCCGGACCCCCTACCCGAGATCTGCCGGTTTTGACATCGACGTTGGTGCTTTCATTGAGAGTTCGACTGTGTCATTGTCAAAAGGCTCGATGGCTCCATCGATCATCTATAACAATGCGGCCGGTAAGGAGATTCCTCCCTCCCCCGGCCAGATCTTCGTACTCGGCGGCTTCGCACTTCACGCCAACTCGGTTGGCCACCTGGAGCAGATCGACAGCTACACTCCTAGTCACCAGATCAGTTCTGGAAATCTAAACTATGTCACTGATATCTGAGGATACTTGATCTTCCAAGGGTTCACGGCTCCAACCACCACTCCGGCCTTAGATCTGGAGCGTGTCACCAGGTCTGAAGACGGGAGTCTAGAGCCCGCCGGACTCTCTGCGGCTATAGAGCTCAACACTGGAGAACCAGAGAGGATAGCGCCACCAGCAGTCATCACAAAGCCGGACTCTTCTCCGAACACTAGCTTAGAACCCTCGAAGTCTGCGTCATGCAAGCTAGGCCAGGGAACGTCAGTCCCCGTCCAAACGTCACTCTTAAACGAGGTTGTGGACTTAATGCGATCCATCACCATCACAGAGGAACCGCTTCCTAACTACGCCCAATCCAGACTAGGGGGCTGAAAATAGGGAATTTTACTTCCCACCCACCACCCACTTCATAGCCACTATCGACGATCTAACCGACATGCTCGACTACGCCTCTGAAGACATCGACGGTATGGACGACGATGCCAGAGAGGAGCGGGTCCAAAACCCGCTGTTCACGGGAGGCTGGACAGCCACTTCCTCATACGATGTGTACATGGTGGGCACACCTAAAACATGTGATGGCGATGATGACAAAGATCTAGTCGAGGACGAACCTCCTGAGATACCACCAAAGCGTCGATGTCAGCAACTATCTACCACTCTCCTCTCCAGTTCAAGCAGGGAATGAAGACTCGGAGGATAGCAACTATCTACCACTCTCCGAGGATGACGTGAGCCTTGGAGACGAAGATTTCATCGTGCCAGAGGAACCCCTCGAACAAGAGTGCTTTAAGCGCCAGCTGATAGCCACTGCAAGAAGCCTAGAGAATAACCAACAATAGCTTCAAGCTGACCAAGATCTGCTCAACCACAGATGGACTAATGTCCTAGCAGCTGATACGTCCATTTTGCATCATGCTTTTATATCAATATTTATTGCATTATGGGCTATTATTACACATTATGTCACAATACTTATGACTATTCTCTCTTATTTTACAAGGTTTACATAAAGAGGGAGAATGCCGGCAGCTAGGATTCTGGGCTAGAAAAGGAGCAAATTTTAGAGACCTATTCTGCACAGCTCCAGAAGTCCTGAAACTTCACAGAAGACGTTTTCAGAATATATAAAAATTACTCAGTGGAAGAGATTCACCAGGGGGCCACTCCCTGCCCACGAGGGTGGGGGCGCGCCCTACCCCCCTAGGCGCGCCCCCATACCTCGTGGGCCCCCTAGTGGCTCTCCGGTGGCCATCTTCTGCTATATGAAGTCTTGCGATGGAAAAAAAATAAGGGGCCATCTTCTCGGACGAAACTCTGCCGCCACGAGGCAGAACCAATCTAGGGCTCTGGCAGAGCTGTTCTCCCGGGGAAACTTCCCTCCCGAAGGGGGAAATCATCGCCTTCGTCATCATCAACGCTCCTCTCATCGGGGAGGGCAATCTCCATCAACATCTTCATCAGCACCATCTCCTCTCAAAACCCTAGTTCATCTCTTGTATCCAATTCTTGTCTCCAAGTCCGGGATTCGTGCTAGTAGGTTGCTAGTAGTGTTAATTACTCCTTGTAGTTGATGCTAGTTGGTTTATTTGGTGGAAGATCATATGTTCAGATCCTATATGCATATTAATACCCCTCTGATTATGAACATGTTTATGCTTTGTGAGTAGTTACATTTGTTCCTGAGGACATGGGAGAAGTCTTGCTATTAGTAGTCATGTGAATTTGGTATTCGTTCGATATTTTGATGAGATGTATGTTGTCTCTCCTCTAGTGGTGTTAGGTGAACGTCGACTACATGACACTTCACAATTATTTGGGCCTAGAGGAAGGCATTGGGAAGTAATAAGTAGATGATGGGTTGCTAGAGTGACAGAAGCTTAAACCCTAGTTTATGTGTTGCTTCGTAAGGGGCTGATTTGGATCCATATGTTTCATGCTATGGTTAGGTTTACCTTAATACTTTTGTTGTAGTTGAGGATGGTTGCAATAGAGGTTAATCATAAGTGGGATGCTTGTCCAAGTAAGGACAGTACCCAAGCACCGGTCCACCCACATACCAAATTATCAAAGTACCGAATGTGAATCATATGAATGTGATGAAAACTAGCTTGACGATATTCCCATGTGTCCTCGGGGACGCTTTTCTCTATATAAGAGTTTGTCCAGGCTTGTCCTTTGCTACAAAAAGGATTGGGCCACCTTGCTGCACTTTATTTACTTTTGTTACTTGTTGCTCGTTACAAATTATCCTATCACAAAACTATCTGTTACCGATAATTTCAGTACTTGCAGAGAATAACTTGCTGGAAACGGCTTATCATTTCCTTTTGCTCCTCGTTGGGTTCGACACTCTTACTTATCGAAAGGACTACGATAGATCCCCTATACTTGTAGGTCATCAAGACTCTTTTCCGGTGCCGTTGTCGGGGAGTGAAGCGCCTTTGGTAGGTGGAATTTGGTAAGGAAATATTTATATAGTGTGCTGAAATTTACTGTCACTTGTTACTATGGAAAGTAATCCACTGAGGGGCTTGTTCGGGGTATCTTCACCCCAACCAGTAGAGCAAAGAATTGCTCCTCAACCTACTGAACCTACTGAAAATGAAAATGTCTGCTTTGAAATTGCTTCGGGTATGATAGAAAAACTGCTAGCTAATCCCTTTTTAGGAGATGGAACAAAACATCCTGATGAGCATCTAATATATGTGGATGAAGTTTGTGGATTATTTAAGCTTGCAGGTGTACCCGGAGATGTTGTTAAGAAGGAGGTCTTCCCTTTATCTTTGAAGGGAGATGCATCGACATGGTATAGGCTATGTGATGATATGGGGTCTTGGAATTGCAAATGATTGAAATTGGAATTTCATCAGAAGTTTTGTCCTATGCATCTTGTTCATCATGATCGCAATTATATATATATATATTTGGCCTCGCGAAGGAGAAAGCATCGCTCAAGCTTGGGGGAGGCTTAAATCAATGTTATATTCATGCCCCAATCATGAGCTCTCAAGAGAAATGATTATTCAAAAATTTTATGCTCGGCTTACTGATAGCAATCGCACCATGCTTGATACTTCTTGTGCTGGCTCTTTTATGATGAAGACTATTGAATTCAAATGGGATTTATTGGAAAGAATTAAACGCAATTCTGAAGATTGGGACCTCGACAAAGGTAAGGAGTCAGGTATGACACCTAGGTTTGATTGTGGTAAATCTTTTATGGATACTGATGTTTTCTGTAAATTTAGCACTAAATATGGACTTGACTCTGAGATAGTAGCTTCTTTCTGTGAATCTTTTGCTACTTATGTTGATCTCCCCAAGGAGAAGTGGTTTAAATATCATCCTCCCATAGAAGTAAAAGTAGCTGCACCTATTAAAGTTGAAGAAAAGATTGTCACTTATAATGATCCTATTGTTCCTACTTCTTATGTTGAGAAACCACCTTTTACTGTTAGGATAAAGGATCATGCTAAAGCTTCAACTATGGATCGTAAAAGCAATATTAAAACTTATACACCTTCTGAGCAAATTAAAGTTGAACCTGATATTGCTATTGTTAAAGATCTCTTGGCCGATAATATTGATGGGCATGTTATTTATTTCTATGATGAAACTGCTAGAATTGCTAAACCTTGTGCTAAAGATAAACCTAGACCTGTGGTAGGCATGCCTGTTATTTCTGTTAAAATAGGAGATCATTGTTATCATGGCTTATGAGATATGGGTGCTAGTTCTAGTGCAATACCTATTAGCCTATATAGAGAAATTATGCATGATATTGCACCTGTTGAGTTAGAAGATATTGATGTCACAATTGAACTTGCCAATAGAGATACTATATCACCAATGGGAATTGTTAGAGATGTTGAAGTCTTGTGTGGGAAAACTAAATATCCTGCTGATTTTCTTGTTCTTGGTTCCCCACAAGATAGCTTTTGTCCCATTATATTTGGTAGACCCTTCTTAAACACTATTAATGCTACCATAGATTGCAAGAGGGATGTTGTTACTATCGGTTTAGATGATATGTCTCATGAATTTAGTTTCTCTAAATTTAGTAGACAACACCGTGAAGAAGAATTACCTATTAAGGATGACATTATTGGTCTTGCTTCTATTGTCGTACCTCCCAGTGATCCTTTAGAACAATATTTGCTAGACCATGAAAATGATATGTTTATGAATGAAAGAAGGGAAATAGATGAAGTATTCTTTAAACAGGAACCTATTGTGAAACACAATTTGCCTGTTGAAATCCTAGGGGATCCTCCTCCACCCAAGGGTGATCCCGTGTTTGAGCTTAAATCATTGCCTGGTACTCTTAAATATGCCTATCTTGATGAGAAAATGATATATACTGTTATTATTAGTGCTAACCTTTCAGAGCATGAGGAAGAGAGATTATTGAAAACTCTGAAGGAGCACCATGCTGCTATTGGGTATACTCTTGATGATCTTAAGATCATAAGTCCCACTCTATGTCAACATAAAATAAATTTGGAAGAAGATGCTAAACCAGTTCATGATCATCAACAACAACTGAATCCTAAAATGAAAGAAGTGGTAACAAAGGAAATACTAAAGCTCCTTGACACAGGTATAATCTATCTCGTTGCTGATAGTCAGTGGGTAAGTCCTATCCATTGTGTCCCTAAGAAGGGAGGTATTACTGTCGTTCCTAATGATAAAGATGAATTGATTCCTCAAAGAATTATTATAGGTTATAGGATGGTAATTGATTTCCGCAAATTAAATAAGGCTACTAAAAAGGATCATTAACATTTACCTTTTATCGATCAAATGCTAGAAAGATTATCCAAACATACACATTTTTGCTTTCTAGATGGTTATTCTGGTTTCTCTCAAATACCTGTGTCAGGCAAAGATCAATCAAAGACTACTTTTACTTGCCCTTTTGGTACTTTTTCTTATAGACGTATGCCTTTTGGTTTATGTAATGCACCTGCTACCTTTCAAAGATGCATGATGGCTATATTCTCTGACTTTTGTGAAAAGATTTGTGAGGTTTTCATGGATGATTTCTCCGTTTATGGATCTTCTTTTGATGATTGCTTGAGCAACCTTGATCGAGTTTTGCAGAGATGTGAAGAAACTAATCTTGTCTTGAATTGGGAAAAGTGCCACTTTATGGTTAATGAAGGTATTGTGTTGGGGCGCAAAGTTTCTGAAAGAGGTATTGAGGTTGACAAAGCCAAGGTTGATGCTAATGAGAAGATGCCATGTCCCAAGGACATCAAAGGTATAAGAAGTTTCCTTGGTCATGCCGGATTTTATAGGAGGTTCATTAAGGACTTCTCAAAAATTTCCCGGCCTCTGACTAATTTATTACAAAAAGATATACCATTTGTCTTTGATGATGATTGTGTAGAAGCGCTTGAAATACTTAAGAAAGCATTAATCTCTGCACCTATTGTTCAGCCACCTGATTGGAATTTACCCTTTGAAATTATATGTGATGCTAGTGACTATGTTGTAGTTGCTGTTCTAGGGCAAAGAGTTGATAAGAAATTAAATGTTATTCAATATGCTAGTAAAACCCTAGACAATGCTCAAAGAAATTATGCTATTACTGAAAAAGAATTTTTAGCAGTTGTATTTGCTTGTGATAAATTCAGACCTTATTTTGTTGATTCTAAAGTAACTATTCACACTGATCATGCTGCTATTAAATATCTTATGGAAAAGAAAGATGCTAAACCTAGACTTATTAGATGGGTTCTCTTGCTACAAGAATTTGACTTACATATTGTTGATATAAAGGGAGCTGAGAACCCCGTTGCAGACAACTTGTCTTGGTCAGAAAATGTGCTTGATGACCCACTTCCTATTGATGATGGCTTTCCTGAGGAGCAATTAAATGTCATAAATGCTTCTCATACCGCTCCATGGTATGCTGATTATGCTAATTACATTGTTGCTAAGTTTATACCACCTAGTTTCACATACCAGCAAAAGAAAAAGTTCTTCTATGATTTGAGGCATTACTTTTGGGATGACCCACATCTTTATAAAGAAGGAGTAGATGGTGTTATTAGACGTTGTGTACCTGAGCATGGATAGGAACAGATCCTACGCAAGTGTCACTCCGAATCTTATGGAGGACACCAAGCTGGAGATAGAACTGCACATAAGGTATTGCAATCTGGTTTTTATTGGCCTACTTTCTTCAAGGATGCACGTAAGTTTGTCTTATCTTGTGATGAATGTCAAAGAATTGGTAATATTAGTAGACGTCAAGAAATTCCTATGAACTATTCACTCGTTATTGAACCATTTGATGTTTGGGGCTTTGACTATATGGGACCTTTTCCTTCCTCTAATGGATATACATATATTTTAGTTGTTGTTGATTACGTTACTAAGTGGGTAGAAGCTATTCCAACTAGTAGTGCTGATCATAACACTTCTATTAAAATGCTTAAAGAAGTTATTTTTCCAAGATTTGGAGTCCCTAGATATTTAATGACTGATGGTGGTTCACATTTTATTCATGGTGCTTTCTGTAAAATGCTTGCTAAATATAATGTTAATCATAGAATTGCATCTCCTTATCACCCACAGTCTAGTGGTCAAGTAGAATTGAGTAACAGAGAGCTCAAATTAATTTTGCAAAAGACTGTTAATAGATCTAGAAAAAATTGGTCCAAGAAACTTGATGATGCATTATGGGCCTATAGAACTGCATATAAAAATCCTATGGTTATGTCTCCGTATAAAATGGTTTATGGAAAAGCATGTCACTTACCTCTCGGACTAGAACACAAGGCATATTGGGCTATTAAAGAACTCAATTATGATTTCAAACTTGCCGATGAGAAGAGGTTATTTGATATTAGCTCACTTGAGGAATGGAGAACCCAAGCCTATGAAAATGCCAAGTTGTTTAAAGAAAAAGTTAAAAGATGGCATGACAAAAGAATACAAAAGCGTGAGTTTAATGTAGGTGATTATGTATTGCTATGCAACTCTCGTTTAAGATTTTTTGCAGGAAAACTTCTCTCTAAATGGGAAGGTCCTTACGTTATCGAGGAGGTCTATCGTTCTGGTGCCATAAAAATCAACAACTTCGAAGGCATAAATCCGATGGTGGTGAACGGTCAAAGAATCAAACATTATATCACAGGTAATCCCATAAATGTTGAAACCAATGTTATTGAAACCGTAACCCCGGAGGAATACATAAGGGACACTTTCCGGAATGCTCCAGACTCCGAAAAGGAATAGGTATGTTGTACGGTAAGTAAACCGACTCCAAAACAGTTTTTAAGGCAATATTTCTCCGTTTTGGAATATTTAGAAAAATATAAAAATAAGAAGCAGTCCGGGAAGGACACGAGGGCTCCACGAGGGTGGAGGGCGCGCCCCCTACCTCGTGGGCACCTCGTGCGTTTTCTGGACTCCGTTTTTGTACATGACACGTTTTTTGGTCGGTAAAAATTCATTATATAATCTCCCGGAGGTTTTGACTCCCGTATCACGCAAAAATCTCCTGTTTTTGTTTCGAGCTGTTTTTCTGACAGATCCAGGTCATCATGTCGTCTTCAAGCGCCCCAAGGACCAGTTTTTCAAGAAGGTCATAAACCCCTACCTCGCAGAAGTGCTGCAACACCCTCAAACCATTGAGATGCGTGACGGGTTGTTGCACATCTGTGATACTGAGGGACCAAGGAAGACCGGAAGCACGGAGGCAAGGCTCGAGGCATTGGAGCAAGAAGTTTTCAAATGTCAGGAGATGGTGGAGCGTGGACTCCATTCCAATCACATTATGATCATGGAGTTCACCAACAACCACAAGCTGGATGTCAAGGACATTGGGGAGGCCATCTTCAAGCTTCATGAGAAAAACGAGCACCTCCAAGCCCAGATCTACGACCTGCAAAATCAAAACTGTGAGTATGAATATAGATTCAAGAGGATGGGTTCGGCTACAGATTTGAGGTTTCAGGAGACTCGATCATCCTTCTATGATGGTGCGCCCATGCCTTGGAAGAAGGACGACAAGCCTACGCCATCAACAAAACCATCACCTTCTCCACCAACAAAGAAGAATTGAGTATCTGGTATGGGCACTACCCTTGGCAACTTCCAAGCTTGGGGGAGTGCCCCGGTATCATATCACCATCACTTTTATCTTTACCGTTTTCCTTAGTTCAATCCTTTTGGTAATATCTTGATCTAGTAGAATAAAGTTTATGGAATGATCTAGTTTTGAGTTTTGCTTTATGATCCTTCTATGTAATCGAGTCCGTGAGCTATATAATAAAGATTAGTGTTGAGTCAAGGGCTTGATTATTTTGCCATGATCCTAAGAGAAAGAAAATAGAAAGAAATAAAAGGAAACAAAGAGATCATGTGAATCTTATGGAGAGTCGTGAGCTCACATAGAGAAAGTATGATGAATAAAAGTTGTTGAGGGTTGACAAACATAGTTTTGGTCATCGTTGCAATTAATAGGAAGTAATAAAGAAAGAGAGGTCTTCACATATAGATATACTATCTTGGACATCTTGTATGATTGTGAGCAATCATTAAAATATGACATGCTAAAGAGTTGACGTTGGACAAGGAAGACAACGTAATGGGTTATGTTTTCTTACATCTGAGATAAATTATATTGTCATGGATCATCCAACATGGTTTATCTTGCCTTTATCCCTCATGCTAGCCAAATTCATCGCACCAAGTAGAGATACTACTTGTGCTTCCAAGTATCCTGCCGGGGTCGCTGATCCACGGACACCTATGGGACCGGCGGACCGGGTCCCTTTTTGGTTCGGCGGGGGCGGAGGTCGCGCAAAGAGCAGATCGAGGCGAAGCACGCGAGCGGAGAACAGATCGAGACGAGGCACGCGGGCGATTTACCCAGGTTCGGGCCGCACGGATGCGTAAAACCCTACTCCTGCTTTGTGGTGTTGTATTGATTTCTAGCTCGGGAGCGCGGAGTGCTACAGTATACTCCAGCAGCTAGCAAGACCGAGCGTGAGTGTTCGAAGTGGCTAACCCCGAAGGCTCTCAGAATGGCCAACCCCCCGAAGGCTCTCAGAATGGCCGACCTCCCTCTACGTTGCAGACGGGCCTCCTTTTATACTCAAGGGGTTACCGACATAGAGCAACGGGGGCCAAGGGCAAAAATGGAAAGGGAGCCGTGGATAGGCACAGCTAGGTGCTGTAGCAGGCACAGCTACCTGCTACAGTGCTATCATACCTAACCCTGACGGCCGGGGACAAGGGCATTAAATGCCCGTCTGTGTCGCCTAAACAGTACCGAGAGGGACCGTAGGGACACCACCGTTCGCCACGATGGTTATCTCGTCAGCGCCTGCTCGCCACCTCGCACCCCTAGCTGCGCGACCTCCTGCCACGTGTGCTTGGGGGAGGCCCCCAGAGCGACACGTGGTGGTTGTGCTGGGGCGCGGGCTCGGAGAGGCGGTTCCCGCGGCAAACTCCTCGCCGCGGTCGTCGTCTTGTCGCGTCCGGGAGCTTGTCGCTCACCGGGTCTTGCCGGGACGCGTGGCGCGCCGCGGTAGGTCTTCTGGGAATGCCTTGAGTGGGGCCTTGCCGGGACGCGTGGTGCGTCACGGCAAGTCCCTTGAAAATGCCTTGAGTGGCCTTCCCGGCAAGCTCCTCTTGCCGGGGTCTCGTTTCCTTCCCGGCAAGCTCCCCTTGCCGGGGCCTGGAGATGCTTTTGATAGCTTTCCCGGCAAGCTCCTCTCGCCGGGGTCTTGTCTTGGGTACTTTGTTCTTGAATGGTCTTCAAAGTAGCCGCGGAGGGTCTTGGCGGTTACCCGGCAAGCCTTGCTGCGGGGATGCTGCGACTGCCCGTGCACAAGTTCGGGGTACTAGGGTACCCCTACCTTAGTACACCGACAGGAGCCCCCGGGCCTGGGCCAGACACGGTGCCGAGCGCTGTTGGGCCAGGCCCAAAACAGTGCATGGGCACGCGCGGCCTAGGTCACGCTGCATATCTCTCCGCTTCCGCCGCGCACGTCCAGAACGGCACGCGTCAAACGCGGCGCCGTGGGTGACGTGGGCGGCGTGCGCGGGGCTAAGCCCCGCGAGCATGCATCGGGCCATGATGAGGGGAATGGTTCACGCCCTCCTCCCTAAATGGAGGTAGGTGTGGAGGCGTGGTGCATTTACTAAACGGGGCCGGTGCGCGGTTTCCGAGGCGCCCACTCCCCGCGATCACGGGGTGGGGCGAGGCCGCCTCATTCGTCGCCCCGGTTCCGCATCCTCGCCACGCGGCTTCCATGTGCCTAGAGTCGCGGACGGTGGAAGTGGGAAGCTGGGCCGTCGCGAGCAGAGGCAGCGGGTCGGGGCCGACTCCTTGCCCTTCCCGTGCCTTGATTCGCCGACCGGGGCGGCTGAGCCCCCACCTTGCTCCTTTATAAAGAGCAGGAGGGGAGCACGGAAGCCCGCACTCTCCCATCTCCTCCTTCCTTCAGCTTCAGCTTCCCTTTCTCTCATTCGTCATGCAGAAAGGGAACCCTGGCCCTTCATCAGTGGCGGCGAGGATCGCCGCCAGACAGCGCACCTCTCCCTCTTCCGCGCCCATGGCGGCAGAGCCAGCCATAAGGGGAAGAGGGAGGGGGCGAGGTCGCGGACGAGGTCGAGGACGAGGTCGAGGCGCTCGGGGAAGAGGCGGCCGGGGCGATGCGCCAGCTTCGCCTCCGCCGGCGGCTCCTCCCCCACGGCGGTCCATATAGGGGACGACCCTTGCGAGTTTTTCGTCAGGCTGCGCCGGGCGCCTCGTCGTCGCCTCCGGCTTCCAGCTCCGTTTGCGAGCGCGATGGAGTTGGACCCGCCCGAGACGCTGAGATTGCACATGAGGGGCTGCGGAATCAGCGGCACGCGAGTCCGCGTCGTATTCCCAGCCCCTAATGTGATTTATCTTGATCGGGGGTGGAAGACATTCGCCCGTATCCACAGCTTGACGGGGGGACTCACCCTCCATTTTAAGTTGATGGAGGGCGGTCTACTCTCCGTCAAGGTCTTCGGGTGCTTCGGCACTCGGGCGAAGTGCTGCGTGGACAGCTCCTCCGATAGCGAAGGCTCCTCCTCGAGTGATGGTGACGAGGAGGAGAGCGACAGCGATGATGAGGGTAACGGTCGGCGGGATGGCGGGTCCGACTAGGTGTCGGGCCGCTTCACGCGACACCGGCGACCCCATCATCCGCGTCACCGGCTCCTTGAACTCCCCGGGGGCGTCTCCTTGGGCAACTAGCGTAGGGAGGCTGCGGAAGGGGAAGAGGGCTGGCGGCAAGGCCGTCAGGTCGGAGTACGAGGGCGTGGTGCCCTTGATAGCATGCTGACGTCCTGCCGCCCCGTCTTCGAGCCCCGCTTCCGGCGTCGCCATCACCGTCAAGCCCTCGGTCGGCCCCCCCGGGATGTTCTCTTGGTGTCTTCTGGCACCTGTGGCTCGTCTAGGCGCCCCTTTTCCCCTTTTCGCCTCCTTGACCTACCTCCTGAAGAGAGGGACAGGAAAGGGATTACGGGCACCTTATCTTTTTAATTTGTAAGCCCTCGGGCCTTAGCTGCATCTAAAACTTGTAACCCTCTCTTTCATGTTTTTCATCCTCTATGGACTGTACCTGAGTGGGATGTTTTTTAATGAAAAGGGGACGTTTGTCGGGTTATTTGCCTCGCAGGTCGAACCCACGCCAAGGGGCGAATCCATATTATCCCTCGGACAGACATTCCCGGCAACAGGCCCTGCCGCCTTCCCACGTCGCTCGACCTTCCTCACGCCTTTGACGGAGGCGGGAACGAGGTGGGTGCGGCCTCCTCGTTTCATCCCTTTGCTGTCGCGGCTACGACCAAACTTGGCCCCGGGAACGCGCTCGAGGGCCTAGAGTCGGGGGAGCACGGCAGTTTTCGGGAAGAAATGTGGTTTCATATTCCCCAGTCCATAAGAGGATGCATGATGAGGGACGAAAGACTTATCTGATTTTGCAGCCCCCGGCAACTCTGGCTTGCCGGGAACGGATCTTGGTACCCGCAACCCTCGGCAACACTGGCTTGTCGAGGTTCAGGTGCCGGCGCGCCCTTCTTCTCCTTTTCATCCTCAAGCGGTCTGGCCAGGATATGCGAGTCCTGCGCACGAAAGAAGAGCAAAGGGACGGACACTCGACCTCTAAGTTAGGGGTTAGCCGCTGTTAGGCACTATCAACCCTAACCAAGGACGAGACTCAACCTAGCATGCATGCTATAACCCCGGGGTGGCAGCGCTTCATTTACTGGTGCGCAGGGTCTGCGCCTGGCTCTGTACAAAGGATTACATGCAACAGCGGCAAGACTTGTACAGAAAGGTGGTTGCCGGGCAAGGCCCGACAACCGCGCCTTACGGGTAAAACTTACGAAGATGCTCGATGTTCCAGGAGTTGCTCACAGGAATGCCATCTTCGGTCTCAAGGCGGACAGCGCCAGGCCTTGTGACTAGTTTCACTCGGTAAGGGCCTTCCCACTTCGGTGTCAACTTGTTGGAATTCTTGGCCAACTGAACGCGCCGAAGAACAAGGTCGCCTTCCTCGAGACTCCTGGCATTGACTCTGCGGCTGTGGTAGCAGCGCAGAGCTTGCTGGTAGCGAGCAGCTCGCACAGCAGCCTGGAGACGATCTTCCTCAAGGAGCAGCGCGTCATCTTGCCGCAGCCGCTCTTGCTCAAGCTCATCGTAAGCGAGCACTCGAGGTGACCCATATACGAGTTCCGTGGGGGTAACTGCCTCTGCTCCATAGACTAGAGCAAAGGGTGTCTGTCCAGTGGCTCGATTTGGCGTCGTTCTGATCGACCAAAGAACCACCGGTAGCTCCTCGATCCAGTTTCTTCCGCACTTGTGCAGCCTGTCGAAAATTCTGGTCTTGAGCCCGCGCAGCACCTCAGCGTTTGCCCTCTCCGCTTGACCGTTGCTTTTCGGGTGAGCAACAGAAGCGAAGCAGACCTTGGCGCCGAGATCTTGGACGTACTGCATGAAGGTGTGGCTCGTAAATTGTGTGCCATTGTCGGTGATTATCCGGTTAGGGATCCCGAAGCGGCAAACAATCGACCTGAAGAACTTGACGGCTGACTGTGCGGTCACCTTCCTCACTGGTTCCACTTCCGGCCACTTTGTGAACTTGTCGATTGCGACGTACAAGTACTCAAAGCCCCCGACAGCTCGGGGGAAGGGGCCGAGGATATCGACCCCCCAGACCGAAAATGGCCAGGATAAAGGGATCGTCTGGAGAGCTTGAGCTGGCTGGTGTATCTGCTTGGAATGGAACTGGCACGCTTCACACTTGATTACTTGTGCAGTTGCATCCTGGAGGGCTGTTGGCCAGAAGAAACCTTGCCGGAATGCTTTGCCGACGAGTGCTCTTGTGCCAATGTGGTGTCCACATATGCCTCCATGTACCTCTGCCAACAGCTTTTGTCCATCTTCCCGGGGAATACACCTCAATTTCACACCGTTGAGTCTTCTTCTGTACAGTGTCTTGTCGACGAACTAGTACATACTTGACTGCCGGGCTACTCTTTCGGCTTCTTCTTGCTCTTCGGGAAGTTCTCCTGTCTGAAGGAAACGGACAATCTGCTGCGCCCACGTTGGAGCCTGTGGCTCGACAACAAGGACTAAAGGCAACTCTGCTGCCACGGGAACATCCGCTTCTACGGCGAGAAGCTGCGTCTCTGCCGGAGCTTGACGTTCCCCGACAAGTTTGCCGGGAGCTTCAGCTTCAACGGAACAAACCCTGGGGCTTGCCGGAGCATCTCGCTCCCCGGCGCTCTTGGTGTTGATCTTGGAGATTGCTGCGGGAATATCCGCTTCTACGGCGAGAGGCTGTGTCTCTGCCGGAGCGTGACATTCCGCGACAAGCTTGCCGGGAGCTTCTGCTTCAACGGAACAAGCCCTAGGGCTTACCGGAGCAAACTGCTCCTCAGCGCCTTCGGTGTTGATCTTGGGGACCTTCTTGGCGGCGGCTTCGGGAAGCTCTGCCGGCAGGTAGTCACCAGGAATCAACTTCCTCTTCTTGCTTTGTCCAGTTGATGGTGTTACGGACGGTTGGGTCAGCTTGAGCACAAAGGTCCCTGGTTCCACAGGTAGCTTAAGTGCGGCGCACTTTGACAGGCCATCAGCAAGGGCGTTCTGAGATCTCGGAACGTGCTCCATTTGTAGGCCGTCAAAGCGCTCTTCTAGCTTTCTCACTTCGTCGACGTAAGCTTCCATCAACGGACTCTGATAATTCTTGTTTACTTGGCGGACGACAAGCTGTGAGTCACCCCTGACAAGGAGCTTCTTGATCCCAAGGTCTGCCGCGATCCGGAGACCGGCAAGCACGCCTTCGTACTCTGCAGTATTGTTTGTTGCTTGCTCCTTGGGAAAGTGCATCTGGACTATGTACTTGAGGTGCTCTCCGGTGGGTGCGATAAGCAGCACACCAGCGCCGGCGCCTTGCAGCGAAAAGGCACCATCAAAGTACATCAGCCACTCTTTGCTTGCCTCCTTGTCGGGGATGCTCGTTTCTGGAATTTCTTCATCTGGTGTTGGCGTCCATTCTGCTATAAATTCTGCCAATGCTCTGCTCTGGATAGTTGAAGTGCTTTCAAACTTGAGACCAAAGCTTGACAGTTCCAGTGCCCACTCAACAATCCTGCCTGTCGCTTCTGGATTCTGCAGTATCCTCTTGAGCGGAAAGCGAGTGACAACTGTGATCTCATGTGCTTGGAAGTAATGGCGCAGCTTTCTCGAGGCCATGAGAAGGCCGAAAAGCAATTTCTGCACACCAGAGTACCTTGACCTAGCCCCCTGTAGGAGGGAACTGACAAAGTAAACTGGGCGCTGCACCATTTTCTTCCGCGTCTCCTCATGCATCTGCGCAGATCCATCTTTGTCGGGACCAGAGCTTGTCAGGGAAGCCCCCTGCTTGTCACTTGATGCGCTTGCCGCGGTTGCTGGCTCATCATCTACCTCCCTCTCTGCTACCAACGCAGCACTAACCACTTGATTGGTTGCCGCTATGTACAGCAGCAACTTCTCTTGTGGTTTAGGCGCGACAAGTATTGGGGGGGAGGACAGGTATCTCTTCAGGTCTTGCAGCGCAGCCTCCGCTTCCGGAGTCCATTTCATTGGACCTTCCTTTTTCAATATTTTGAAAAACGGCAGGGCGCGCTCAGCAGACCGAGAAATAAACCTGCTGAGAGCAGCCACGCAACCGGCAAGTTTCTGTACATCCTTGACGCGCTTTGGTGCTTCAATTTGCTCAATGGCCTTGATCTTGTCGGGGTTGGCTTCAATTCCCCGCTAAGACACGAAGAACCCGAGAAGCTTGCCGGAGGGAACTCCGAACACGCACTTCTCTGGGTTGAGCTTGAGGCTGATCTTGCGCAGATTTGCGAAGGTCTCGTCCAAATCCTGAACCAGGGTTGCTCTGTCTTTGCTCTTGACCACTATATCATCCATGTAGGCTTCCACATTTCTGTGTATTTGTGGCTCAAGAGCAATATGGACTACTCTTGCAAATGTTGAACCAGCATTTTTTAATCCGAAAGGCATCCGTACAAAGCAGTATGTGCCACATGGAGTAATAAATGCAGTCTTCTCCTCATCGTCTTCTGCCATGAAGATTTGATGATACCCTGAGTATGCATCAAGAAATGAAAGCAAATCACATCCGGCTGTGGAGTCAACAATCTGGTCGATGCGCGGCAAAGGAAACGGGTCTTTGGGACAAGCTTTGTTAACATCGGTGAAATCGATACAAAGCCTCCATTTCCCGTTTGCCTTGCGCATGACTACAGGATTGGCCAACCATGTGGGATGGAGCACTCCTCTGACGAGGCCTGCTGCTTCCAGTTTCTTGATCTCTTCTGCAATGAATTCTTGGCGCTCCATTGCCTGCTTCCTGACTTTCTGCTTGACGGGCCGCGCGTGGGGACAAACGGCAAAGGTGGTGCTCAATCACTTTCCTGGGAACACCGGGGATGTCAGACGGCTGCCATGCAAACACGTCGACATTCGCCCGCAGGAAAGTAACGAGCGCGCTTTCCTATTTAGGGTCAAGCGTGGCACTGATGGTGAAGGTACCACCAGCGCCGTCCATCTTGGCGGATACCCTCTTCGTCTCGGGCGGAGCTGCCATCGTCTTCTCGCACTTGCCGGTGGAGCTCAATGGTGCGTCCTCGACGGCAGCGCAGCACTCCGAAGAGGCGCGCTTGCCGGAGTGGGCATCAGAGCTCTTGCCGGGCTTGGTCCTCCTGGAGCTCGATGGTGCGTCCTCAACGGCAGCGCAGCACTCCGAAGAGGTGCGCTTGCCAGAGTGGGCATCAGAGCTCTTGCCGGGCTTGGTCCTCCTGGATCTCGATGGTGCGTCCTCAACGGCAGCGCAGTACTCCGAAGAGGTGCGCTTGCCGGAGTAGGCACCAGAACTCTTGCCGGACTTGGTCTTCTTGGTCCCGGGAGCTTCAGCGGCAAGTGGATCGCGTCTGCTGCGGCGGCTGCTTCCCGGTAGATCTTGTCGGCACAGATAAGAGCATCCTTCTTGTCGCCAGGGACAGAAATGACGCTTATCGGGCCTGGCATCTTCAGCACGTTATACGCGTAGTGAGAGGCCGCCATGAACTTGGCGAGTGCTGGGCGGCCAAGTATCCCATTGTAAGGCAACGGGATATCGGCAACGTCGAATGTGACCCTCTCAGTCCTGAAGTTTAACTCGCTGCCGAATGTTACCGGCAGCGTGACCTTCCCCTTCGGCTTGCTCCTTCCCGGATTGATTCCTTGGAATGTGCCGGTCTCTTCGAGCTCGCTGTCAGGGATCTGGAGTTTTCGGAGTACAGCGGAGGAGATCAGGTTTAAGCCGGCCCCGCCGTCAACTAACATCTTGGTGACTTTGAGGTTGCGGATAGTTGGCGAAACCAACATCGGCAGACACCCGACCGCGGTGGTGCGGTCAGGGTGGTCCTCAATGTCAAAGATGATAGGCGTGCTGGACCACTTCAGAAGTTTGCGCGATTCGATGGGTGGTTCTGGCGCATTGACTTCCCGCACCCACTGTTTGAGTTGGCGGTGCGAGGTATGCAGGGAAGCACCCCCGTCAACGCACAAGACCTCTGTGGCTTTCTGAAACTCCTGCTCACTGGTCTCAACGTCATCCATGTCTTCATCCTTGTCGTCGTCTTCGTCCTTGTCGCGACCGCGGGGAGGTCTGTCTCCTTGCCGCTGCTTGGCCTTGCCGCGGCGTCCTTCCTGGCCGGTGCACTTCTGGCCAGGTTTCTCGGCACCCCCTTGGGCTCTCTCCTTGTCGCGCCGCTCGTACTCAGCCCTCTGTTGCTAGACGAGCTGCTCGACCTTCTTGCAGTTTTGGAGGTCGTGGCCCTTGGTGCGTGAATCTTGCAATATTGCTTGTCGGAGCCATCCCGCTTGTCGGCGACTGCCACGGCCTGACAGTTGGTTGACACGGCAACTTCCTTGCCGGAGCTACCAACTGCAGCCTTCTTGGCGCCACCTTCATCGCCGGACTGCTCAACGACCAGCACCTCGTTGCCCCTCTTCTTCCTGTTGCGCCGCCGGTTTTTCTTTGCCGGGGCAGCATCCTCACTGTCAGATCCTTCCGCTCCAGTGCTTTCTCCGGGGAATTTCCTCCCTTCCTCAGCGCGTGCACACTTGTTGGCCAAGGCATATAGCTCGCTGACGTCCCGAATCTTGCACATCGCCATCTCCTCCCGCATCTTGCGGTTACGCACGTTCTGATGGAACGCGCTGATTACCGCGGCGGGGTGGATATTTGGGATGTTGTGGTGTACACGGCTGAACCTCTGGATGTACTGGCGCAGGGGCTCTCCTTCCTTCTGGACGAGCAGATGAAGATCGCTCTCTTGGCCATGAGGTTTGTGGCCGCCTGTGAAGGCGCCAACAAACTGATGGCATAGGTCAGCCCAGGAGGATATGGAGTTATCCGGCAAGTGCATGAGCCAGGACCTGACGTTGGGCTTGAGCACCAACGGGAAGTAGTTGGCAAGGATCTTGTCGCCCCGTCCCCCAGCAGCCTGCACCGCGATGGTGTAGATGCTGAGGAACTCCGACGGATGCAACTTGCCGTCGTACTTCTCTGGTACATCTGGTTTGAAGTTCTTCGTACTGGGCCACTGGACTTGCCGCAGCTCACGAGTGAACGCAGGGCAACCTACCGGGTACGGCAAGTCGCCTGGTTCCCATGGCGCATGCATGTCAACAGAGGGCCCAGCGCGCTGGTCTGATTGACGTCGCGCTTCTCTCCGTCGCTCGATGCGAGTACGAGCGTCTTCCCGCTGCCGTTCTTGAAGGACTTGGCGCTGATCGCGGCGAGCTCGGGGATCTGACGACGCGGTGGAGTCGCTGTCGAGGTGGATCCGGCGAGTCGGTGACCTCGGCTTCGGGGTGGGGAGTGCACAGTGGTTGCACCCCCACCAGTCTTGTCACCACCGGCTCGTACCTGGCTGACTCGCTGCGGCTGCGACGCGCTCGGCTGCCGAGGAGTGTCGCCGTTGGCGAAGCCGATGAGACTCTGGATGGTGGCCCTCCAGTCGTCGATCTTGTCCGGCGCTGGGGGGTAGTCGAGGAGCAGCTGAGCTCGCGCCAAAGCTTCGGCTGCGGTGGCGGGCGACGGTAGCGAATGGTGCGAGGAGCGGGACATGCTCGGACTTCTAACCACGTTAGAAGGAGCAGCGTCCCGTCCAGGCGACCGTGTGTCGCTCGCGCCAGCGGGTTGACATGCATGGTGGTCCAGAGCGCTCCGAGATCCACCAGCCCGGTCCGGATCAAGCGAGGTCATGGTACCGTGAGTACCATGACGCTGCCGGTCCCGCGCCTCCTGAGATGGGCGCGGTGCATGCACGGACGCCGAGGTCTTGGAGTGCGCCCGGTCGTTGTGGGAGCCGGCTACGCCGCCGATGGGCAGCGCAGCCTTGCCCTGGGACCTGGCAGCACCGCGAGTTCCCGCATCGACGTGTGTTCCTCCGCCGGCGCCTGCCCCACCGGCCGTTTGCTCCGGCGGTGGCTGGCTCGGCGCGGACGGAGCAGCTGCCTCCGAAACTTTCTTCTTCGGCGGCATGTTGATGAAGAAGACGAAGATCTAGCTCGCGAGAACGCCGGATCTGATTCACACAACTTCGACGCCCCCTACCTGGCGCGCCAGAGATGCCGGGGTCGCTGATCCACGGACACCTATGGGACCGGCGGACCGGGTCCCTTTTTGGTTCGGCGGGGGCGGAGGTCGCGCAAAGAGCAGATCGAGGCGAAGCACGCGAGCGGAGAACAGATCGAGACGAGGCACGCGGGCGATTTACCCAGGTTCGGGCCGCACGGATGCGTAAAACCCTATTCCTGCTTTGTGGTGTTGTATTGATTTCTAGCTCGGGAGCGCGGAGTGCTACAGTATACTCCAGCAGCTAGCAAGACCGAGCGTGAGTGTTCGAAGTGGCTAACCCCGAAGGCTCTCAGAATGGCCGACCTCCCTCTACGTTGCAGACGGGCCTCCTTTTATACTCAAGGGGTTACCGACATAGAGCAACGGGGGCCAAGGGCAAAAATGGAAAGGGAGCCGTGGATAGGCACAGCTAGGTGCTGTAGCAGGCACAGCTACCTGCTACAGTGCTATCATACCTAACCCTGACGGCAGGGGACAAGGGCATTAAATGCCCGTCTGTGTCGCCTAAACAGTACCGAGAGGGACCGCTAGGGACACCACCGTTCGCCATGATGGTTATCTCGTCAGCGCCTGCTCGCCACCTCGCACCCCTAGCTGCGCGACCTCCTGCCACATGTGCTTGGGGGAGGCCCCCAGAGCGATACGTGGTGGTTGTGCTGGGGCGCGGGCTCGGAGAGGCGGTTCCCGCGGCAAACTCCTCGCCGCGGTCGTCATCTTGTCGCGTCCGGGAGCTTGTCGCTCACCGGGTCTTGCCGGGACGCGTGGCGCGCCGCGGCAGGTCTTCTGGGAATGCCTTGAGTGGGGCCTTGCCGGGACGCGTGGTGCGTCATGGCAAGTCCCTTGAAAATGCCTTGAGTGGCCTTCCCGGCAAGCTCCTCTTGCCGGGGTCTCGTTTCCTTCCCGGCAAGCTCCCCTTGCTGGGGCCTGGAGATGCTTTTGATAGCTTTCCCGGCAAGCTCCTCTCGCCGGGGTCTTGTCTTGGGTACTTTGTTCTTGAATGGTCTTCAAAGTAGCCGCGGAGGGTCTTGGCGGTTACCCGGCAAGCCTTGCCGCGGGGATGCTGCGACTGCCCGTGCACAAGTTCGGGGTACTAGGGTACCCCTACCTTAGTACACCGACATATCCTTAAACCAGTTTTGCCATGAGAGTCCACCATATCTACCTATGGATTGAGTAAGATCCTCCAAGTAAGTTGTCATCGGTGCAAGCAATAAAAATTTCTCTCTAAATATGTATGACTTATTAGTGTGGGAGAAATACGCTTTATACGATCGTGTGATATGGAAGAAATAAAAGCGACAGACTGCATAATAAAGGTCCATATCACAAGTGGCAATATAAAGTGACGTTCTTTCACATTAAGATTTTATGCATCCAACTATAAAAGCGCATGACAACCTCTGCTTCCCTCTGCGAAGGGCCTATCTTTTACTTTTATCTCCTACATTGCATACGAGTCATGGTGATCTTCACCCATCCTTTTTACATTTTATCCTTTGGCAAGCAAAGTATGTTGGAAAGATCCTGGTATATATGGCTAAGTGGATGTGAGTTTTTATGAACTATTATTGTTGACATTACCCTTGAGGTAAAACGTTGGGAGGCAAAACTATAAGCCTCTATCTTTCTCTGTGTCCGATTAAAACTCCATACCCATAAGTATTGTGTGAGTGTGAGCAATTGTGAAAGACTATATGATAGTTGAGTATGTGGACTTGCTGAAAAGCTCTTATATATTGACTCTTTCCTATGTTATGATAAATTGCAATTGCTCCAATGACTGAGATTATAGTTTGTTAGTTTTCAATGAAGTTTACGATTCCTACTTGAAATTGTGATTGAATTATTACTCTAGCATAAGAAATCATATGACAAGAATTATGTAAGTTGTTGTTCTAAGAATGATCATGATGCCCTCATGTCCGTATTTTCTTTTTATCGACACCTCTATCTCTAAACATGTGGACATATTTTTCGATTTCGGCTTTTCGCTTGAGGACAAGCAAGGTCTAAGCTTGGGGGAGTTGATACATCCATTTTCCATCATGCTTTTATACGGATATTTATTGCATTATGGGATGTTATTACACATTACGTCATAATACTTATGCCTATTCTCTCTTATTTTACAAGGTTTACATAAAGAGGGAGAATGTCGGTAGCTGGGATTCTGGGCTGGAAAAGGAGCAAATATTAGAGACCTATTCTGCACAGCTCCAGAAGTCCTGAAACTTCACGGAATATGTTTTCATAATATATAAAAAATACTCAGCGGAAGAGATTCACCAGGGGGGCCACGCCCTGCCCACGAGGGTGGGGGGGCGCCCTACCCCCCTGGGCGCGCCCCCTACCTCGTGGCCCCCCCCGGTGGCTCTTTGGTGGCCATCTTCTGCTATATGAAGTCTTACGATGGGAAAAAATAAGGGGCCATCTTCTCGGACGAAACTCCACCGCCACGAGGCGGAACCAATCTAGGGCCCTGGCGGAGCTGTTCTGCCGGGGAAACTTCCCTCCCAGAGGGGGAAATCATCGCCATCGTCATCATCAACGCTCCTCTCATCGGGAGAGGGCAATCTCCATCAACATCTTCATCAGCACCATCTCCTCTCAAAACCCTAGTTCATCTCTTGTATCCAATTCTTGTCTCCAAGTCCGGGATTCGTGCTAGTAGGTTGCTAGTAGTGTTAATTACTCCTTGTAGTTGATGCTAGTTGGTTTATTTGGTGGAAGATCATATGTTCAGATCCTATATGCATATTAATACCCCTCTTATTATGAACATGTTTATGCTTTGTGAGTAGTTACATTTGTTCCTGAGGACATGGGAGAAGTCTTGCTATTAGTAGTCATGTGAATTTGGTATTCGTTCGATATTTTGATGAGATGTATGTTGTCTCTCCTCTAGTGGTGTTATGTGAACGTCGACTACATGGCAGTTCACCATTATTTGGGCCTAGAGGAAGGCATTGGGAAGTAATAAGAAGATGATGGGTTGCTAGAGTGAGAGAAGCTTAAACCCTAGTTTATGCGTTGCTTCGTAAGGGGCTGATTTGGATCCATATGTTTCATGCTATGGTTAGGTTTACCTTAATACTTTTGTTGTAGTTGCGGATGCTTGCAATAGAGGTTAATCATAAGTGGGATGCTTGTCCAAGTAAGGACAATACCCAAGCACCGGTCCATCCACATACCAAATTATCAAAGTACCGAACGCGAATCATATGAACATGATGAAAACTAGCTTGACGATATTCCCATGTGTCCTCGGGAGCGCTTTTCTCTATATAAGAGTTTGTCCAGGCATGTCCTTTGCTACAAAAAGGATTGGGCCACCTTGCTGCACTTTATTTACTTTTGTTACTTGTTGCTCGTTACAAATTATCCTATCACAAAACTATCTGTTACCACTTATTTCAGTACTTGCAGAGAATACCTTGCTGGAAACCGCTTATCATTTCCTTCTGCTCCTCGTTTGGTTCGACACACTTACTTATCGAAAGGACTACGATAGATACCCTATACTTGTGGGTCATCAGCAGCCGAATAATACGGCCTCGAACGCCCAACAAAGAGTTACCCTAAGCGTAAACTGCTACCCCAATTCGACGATGAGGCGCTGGAACCCATACCACCCGCGCGTAATGCGACGGACGGACCTGACCGACCACCACATGGCCGGGACAGAACGACAACTCAAGTCGAACACCAGCCCGCACCACCTCGTCGTAAAAGCAGAGAAACAACAGCTCGGGGATACACTTATGACCTACGTCTGGACCTGGACAATAGAGCTGGACAGACCAGGTCAATCTACGGATCAAGGGGGCATGCCCAAGAACGAGAAGAAGGCCATCAGGCCTGGCGTGACAAACACAACCCCACCAGGGCCGAAATCCGCATACGGACTTCATCCAAACTACGCCGTGACATCGCCCGATACAGAGGCGCCGAACACCCCCTATGCTTCACCGATGAGGTAATGGAGCACCAGTTCCCAGAAGGTTTAAACCCGTCAACATCGAATCATACGATGGCACAACATATCCTGCAGTACGGATTGAAGATTTCCTTCTCCACACTCACATGGCATGCGGTGGTGATCTACATGCCATCAAGTACCTCCCCCTAAAACTCAAGTGGCCAGCACGGCACTGGCTGAACAGCCTACTAGAAAACTCTATCGGTAGCTGGGAAGACTTGGAGGACGCATTCAGAGACAACTTCCAAGGTACCTATGTTCGGCCCCCAGACATCGATGATCTTAGTCACATAATCCAGCAACTCAGAGAATCAGCCCGGCAGCTCTGGACTAGGTTCTTAATAAAAAGAACCAGATTGTGGATTGTCCGGATGCCGAAGCCCTCGCGGCCTTCAAACACAACGTCCGAGACGAGTGGCTTGCCCGACACCTCGGCCAAGAAAAGCTGAAGTCCATGGCAGCCCTTACCGCACTTATGACCTGCTTTTGCATGGGAGAGGATAGCTGGCTTGCTCGTAGAAGCAATAGCACCAGCGACCCTGGTACCTCCGAACCCAAAGACAGCAATGGCAAGCCATGACGCAACAAGCATAAGCGTCGAAACAATAACGAAGGAACACAAGACACGGCGGTCAACGCTGGATTCAGTGGCTCCAAACCCGGTCAACGAAAGAAGCCATTCGAGGCAAATAGAGATGGCCCATCCAGTTTAGACCGAATACTTGATCGGCCTTGCCAGATTCATGGCACCCTCGATAAGACCGCCAATCACATCAACAGAAATTGTTGGGTCTTCAAACAGGCCGGCAAACTCAACGCCGAACACAAGGGGAAAGGGTCGCCTAACAATGACGATGAGCAAGAGCCTCATCAACCGAACACAGGGGGACAGAAGCAATTTCCCCCCGAGGTAAAAATAGTGAATATGATATATGTCACACATATCCCTAAGAGGGAGCGTAAGCACGCATTACGGGGCGTCTACGCAATAGATCCGGTTGCCCCAAAATTCAACCCATGGTCGGCTTGCCCGATCACCTTCGATCGAAAGGACCACGCAACCAGTATCCGTCATGGAGGTTCGGCAGCTCTGGTCCTCGATCCAATCATCGATGGATTCCATCTCACGCGAGTCCTCATGGACGGCTGCAGCAGTCTCAATCTACTTTATCAAGACACTGTCCACAAAATGGGCATCGATCTGTCAAGAATCAAACCCACTAAAACTACCTTTAAAGGAGCAATACCTGGCGTAGAGGCCCGCTGCACGGGCTCAATCACGCTGGAAGTCGTCTTCGGTTCGCCAGACAATTTTCAAAGCGAAGACTTGACCTTCGACATCGTCCCGTTCCGCAGCGGCTATCACGCACTGGTCGGACGAACCGCTTTCGCCCACTTCAACACGGTCCCGCACTATGCCTATCTAAAGCTTAAGATGCCCGGTCCATGTGGCGTCATTACAATCAACAGAAACACGGAATGCTCCCTCCGTAATGAGGAGCATACCGCGGCCATTACAGTCGAAGTGCAAAGCGGCCCTGTCAAGCCGCACACCTCATCGGCTATTAAGCCGCCGGACTCCATTACACAAGGCCGGCCAATTCCACATACAAACAGCTCGGCAATTCCAGAGCTAGATTAGCAGCTTTGCCTCCGTCGATTGCCATGTATATCCGCAAAAGCCGTACCGCGCGTGCATAATTACGCACTCAAAGTACCTTAGGCATCAGCGGAGGCACAATACGATCAGGCATATAGTACGGCTTGGCCCTATACGGCCTTCCCCTTTTCTTTAATTATTTTTTATCTTTTACCACAGGTGCATTAAAACCTGCTCATCCTACGGATTCATAAGGACTCTCTCTGAGCCAGGTTTCGTACAAATAGTTGAAAACTATTCCTCTCAAGGAATCTTTTCTTACTCAGGCGAAAGCAGCGCAGACGTGCGGTAGGAAGGTGCAAAGGACTTTGTAGACCACAACTTCACTCAAGAACCTGTATAAAGCTTTTTTCTTAGCCTTAGACCCCCGACATGTCAAATGACCTTGGTGATTATGGTTCCCTCTGTAAGATTACGTTTTGACGTATCAACCAGGTTCTAGTAAACCAAATTCTTCTTCGGTGTCGTCTTTACTTATAGACTTTATTCCGTCTTTTTAATTGTCTCACGCACACACCTCAGCACAAATTGCCAGGGGCTCTATATGGCAACACATATGTTTCCAAACAAAAAGTCCGAATAGTTTCATAGTACAATTCGGCAACCCGAACTTGGCACTATATGCATCGGCTCCGAATCATGTCTTTGGCCAATAGTTGGGTTGCCCGGCTCCTGTGTTTGCTACCTTACGTTCCGTCTAATCGGCTAGGGTAGTAAAGGGAGAACTACTGTGATTGTGTTTTCGGTTCGTCTGGTTAAGAACCTCAGTAGAGAAAGCCGAAAACTGACTGTCATGATGCGGCGAGAGCTGGTTAGCCACTCGACCACTTATCAAAATGTTTAGCGATTTTTTTTCATATTAATGAAGGACCGTTCTCCGGTCACATATGCAACGCATCCGCATGGGGGTAGCCGCGTACACACCAGGTGCTACTTTGTGGACCCATTGTCAAACTCCTATGGCTAAGTGAGAGCAATAAAACTGCATAGTCTGATTGCCTGGTTCACCGCGCTGACACCTCCATGCATGATGTCTACTACACAACCTTCTTCTTGTAGCCATTGTTGGGCCTCCAAGTGCAGAGGTTTGTATGACAATAGCAAATTTCCCTCAAGTGGATGACCTAAGGTTTATCAATCTGTGGGAGGCGTAGGATGAAGATGGTCTCTCTCAAGCAACCCTGCAACCAAATAACAAAGAGTCTCTTGTGTCCCCAACACACCCGATACAATGGTAAATTGTATAGGTGCACTAGTTCGGTGAAGAGATGGTGATACAAGTGCAATATGGATGGTAGATATAGGTTTTTGTAATCTGAAAATATAAAAACAGCAAGGTAACTAATGATAAAAGTGAGCACAAACGGTATTGCAATGTGTTGAAACAAGGCCTAGGGTTCATACTTTCACTAGTGCAAGTTCTCTCAACAATAATAACATAATTGGATCATATAACTATCCCTAAACATGCAACAAAGAGTCACTCCAAAGTCACTAATAGCGGAGAACAAACAAAGAGATTATGGTAGGGTACGAAACCACCTCAAATTTATCCTTTCTGATTGATCTATTCAAGAGTCTGTAGTAAAATAACACGAACCTATTCTTTCTGTTCAATCTATCATAGTGTTCGTACTAGAATAACACCTTAAGACACAAATCAACCAAAACCCTAATGTCACCTAGATACTCCAATATCACCTCAAGTATCCATGGGCATGATTATACGATATGCATCACACAATCTCAGATTCATCTATTCAACCAACACAATGAACTTCAAAGAGTGCCCCAAAGTTTCTACCGGAGAGTCAAGATGAAAACGTGTGCCAACCCCTATGCATAAGTTCATGAGCTCTCGCAAGTTGATCACCAAAACATACATCAAGTGGAACACGTGATATCCCATTGTCACCATAGATAAGCACATGCAAGAGATACATCAAGTGTTCTCAAATCCTTAAAGACTCAATCCGATAAGATAACTTCAAAGGGAAAACTCAATCCATTACAAGAGAGTAGAGCGGGAGAAACATCATAAGATCCAACTATAATAGCAAAGCTCGCGATACATCAAGATCGTACCTCCTCAAGAACACGAGAGAGAGAGAGAGATCAAACACATAGCTACTGGTACATACCCTCAGCCCCAAGGGTGAACTACTCCCTCCTCGTCATGGAGAGCACCGGGATGATGAAGATGGCTATCGGAGAGGGATTCCCCCCTCCTGTAGGGTGCCGGAACGGGTCTAGATTGGTTTTCGGTGGCTACGGAGGCTTCTGGCGGCGGAACTCCCGATCTATTGTGCTCTCCGATGTTTCTAGGGTATATTCATATATATATAAGCGAAAGAAGTCGGTCAGGGGAGCCACGACGGTGGGGGCGCGCACAGGGGGTAGGGCGCGCCTCCCTGCCTCGTGCCTCCTTTAAAGCTTCCCTGACGTCTACTCCAAGTCTCCTGGATTGCTTCCATTCCAAAAATAAGTTCCGTGAAGTTTCAGGTCAATTGGACTCCGCTTGATTTTCCTTTTGTGCAATACTCTAAAACAAGGGAAAAAACAGAAACTGGCACTAGGTTCTAGGTTAATAGGTTAGTCCTAAAAATCATATAAAATAGCATATAAATGCATATAAAACATCCAAGGTTCATAATATAATAGCATGGAACAATCAAAAATTATAGATATGTTGGAGACGTATCAACATCCCCAAGCTTAATTCCTGCTCGTCCTCGAGTAGGTAAATGATAAAAACAGAATTTTTTATGTGGAATGCTACCTAACATATCTATCCATGTAGTTCTCTTTATTGTGGCAAGAATATTCAGATCCATAGGATTCAAGACAAAATTTTAATATTGACATAAAAATAATACTTCAAGCAAACTAACAAAGTAATCATGTCTTCTCAAAATAACATGGCCAAAGAAAGCTATCCCTACAAAATCATATAGTCTGGCTATGCTCTATCATCATCACACAAAATATTTAAATCATGCACAACCCCGATGACAAGCCAAGCAAATGTTTCATACTTATGCCGTTCTCAAAAAATTTCAATCTTCACGCAATACATGAGCGTGAGCCATGGACATAGCACTATAGGTGGAATAGAATGGTGGTTGTGGAGAAGACAAAAAGGAGAAGATAGTCTCACATCAACTAGGTGTATCAATGGGCTATGAAGATGCCCATCAATAGATATCAATGTGAGTGAGTAGGATTGCCATGCAACGGATGCACTAGATCTATAAGTGTATGAAAGCGCAAAAAGAAACTAAGTGGGTGTGCATCCAACTCGCTTGCTTACGAAGACCTAGGGCATTTTGAGGAAGCCCATCATTGGAATATACAAGACAAGTTCTATAATGAAAAAATCCCACTAGTATATGAAAGTGACAACATAGGAGACTCTCTATCATGAGGATCATGGTGCTACTTTGAAGCACAAGTGTGGTAAAAGGATAGTAGCATTGCCCCTTCTCTCATTTTCTCATTTTTTTTCTTTTTTCTTTTTTTATTTGGGCCTTTTCTCTTTTTATGGCCTCTTTTTCTTTTTTTCGTCCGGAGTCTCATCCCGACTTGTGGGGGAGTCATACTCTCTATCATCCTTTCCTCACTGGGACAATGCTCTAATAATGATGATAATCACACTTTTATTTACTTACAGCTCAAGAATTACAACTCGATACTTAGAACAAGATATGACTCTATATGAATGCCTCCGGCTGTGTACCGGGATGTGCAATGAATCAAGAGTGACATGTATGAAAGAATTATGAATGGTGGCTTTGCCACAAATACGATGTCCACTAAATGATCATGCAAAGCAATATGAAAATGATGGAGTGTGTCATAATAAACGGAACGGTGGAAAGTTGCATGGCAATATATCTCGGAATGGCTATGGAAATGCCATAATAGGCAGGTATGGTGGCTGTTTTGAGAAAGGTATATGGTGGGTTTATGGTACCGGTGATTGTTGCGCGGTACTAGAGAGGCTAGCAATGGTGGAAGGGTGACAGTGCGTATAATCCATGGACTCAACATTAGGCATAAAGAACTCACATACTTATTGCAAAAATCTATTAGTTATTGAAACAAAGTACTACACGCATGCTCCTAGGGGGATAGATTGGTAGGAAAAGACCATCGCTCATCCCCGACCGCCACTCATAAGGAAGACAATCAATAAATAAATCATGCTCCGACTTCATCACATAACGGTTCACCATACGTGCATGCTACGGGAATCACAAACTTCAACACAAGTATTCCTCAAATTCACAACTACTCAACTAGCATGACTCTAATATCACCATCTTTATATCTCAAAACAATCATCAAGTACCAAACTTCTCATAGTATTCAATGCACTTTATATGAAAGTTTTTATTATATCCGTCTTGGATGCCCATCATATTAGGACTAGTTTCATAACCAAAGAAAATTACCAAGCTGTTCTAAAAGACTCGCAAAATAATATAAGTGAGGCATGAGAGTTCATATATTTCTATAAAATAAAACCACCACCGTGCTCTAGAAAGATATAAGTGAAGCACTAGAGCAAATGACAAACTAATCCGAAAGATATAAGTGAAGATCAATGAGTAGTCGAATAATTGTGTAACTATATGAAGACTCTCTAACATTTAATAATTTCAGATCTTGGTATTTTATTCAAACAACAAGCAAAACAAAAGAAAATAAAATGACGCTCCAAGCAAAACACATATCATGTGGTGAATAAAAATATAGCTCCAAGTAAAGTTACCGATGAACGAAGACGAAAGAGGGGATGCCTTCCGGGGCATCCCCAAGCTTAGTGTAACACCCCGGATATGACTTTCCCAATTTGTACTCCAACTCTTGCCATTTCCAGTGTTAAGTTATTTTATTTTCTCGGGTTCGGGTTTTTGTCTCCGTGTGTTGTTGTCGTTGTCATGCATCTCATATCATGTCATCATGTGCATTGCATTTGCATACGTGTTCATCTCATGCATTCGAGCATTTTCTCCGTTGTCCATTTTGCATTCCGGTGCTTCGTTCTCCTCCGGTGGTCATTTCTAACTTTCTTTCGTGTGTGGGGATTAAACATTTCCGGATTGGACCGAGACTTGCCAAGCGGCCTTGGTTTACCACCGGTAGACCGCCTGTCAAGTTTCGTATCATTTGGACTTTGTTTGATACTCCAACGGTTAACCGAGGGACCGAAAAGGCCTCGTGTGTCTTGCAGCCCAACACCCCTCCAATTTGGCCCAAAACCTACCTAATCGTTCTCCATCATCTAGAGCGTTCGATCATGATCGCGTGGCCGAAAACCGCACCTCATTTGGACTCTCCTAGCTCCCTCTATGCCTATAAATAGGTCCTCCTCGAAAAATCCGGATCCCCCTCGTCCAAAACCCTAAAAAAATCGTCTCCGCGCCGGCCGGACACGTCCGTCCGGGCCGGACGCTTCCGCCGCCGCCAACCCGCGCTCGCCACGTGGCCGGGCGAGCCCCACATCACCGCTGTCGCCCGAGGCCCGCCCGAGCCCACGGGAGGCCCTCCCCGGCCCAGACTGCCGCCGCCCGCGCCCGCTCCGCTTCTCCTCCCGAGCCGGCGCCGCGCTCCGCCGCCTCCGCCGCGGCTCCGCCACTCCAGCCGCCGCCACCATCGCCGTGGCCGCCCCCGCCCGGCCACCGTTCCGGTCCCGCGCCGCCCGCCACCACCGGCGCCGCCCCGGCCTCTCCTTCCCTCGGCCTCCTCTTCCTCCCTCTACTCCGGCCGCCGCACGACCATCGACGCCGGCAAGACCCCGGTGAACCTCGGGGCACGTGCAAACCCTAGATCTGGGAGGTGTTTTTTCTTCTAAGTCCCAAAAATCCCAGATCCATATGCTCCTGTTCATCGTGTCGTATCTCCGCATCCGTAACTCCATTTTTGGCATATAGCATATCAAAATGTTCATCTCAGAGAGTACATCATTTCATTCCATTGCATCATTTTCATTTGAGTTCATCTTGACGCCCAAAATGCTGTTAGAAGAGGGCTACTTGAGATAATTGCCAGATCTGCTACTCCATTTAGATATTTGTCATTTTTGCCATGATTATTGTGTGCATGATATGCCCATGAGTTCTACATATGTTTTGTTAAGGGTTTTGTCATCTTTCCAGAGGTGCAACCCATGTATTTTTGTGATGTGTGTGGTGACTAGCACAAGCTTGCGAAGTGAGGCACTTGGTAATTCTGATTTCAGGGACTTAGCATTTCCACTAAGTCCTTGAGCTGTTTATCTCATATGGTCATATGTTCATGTTGTTTCCTAGTGATCCGTGCCTCTTTTGAGGATGATCAGTAAGGATGTTTTGTTAATATTTTAGTGCTCTATACATCCATGTCTTTATTTTCAATTATGGAGCACCCTAGATTGAGTCAATCGAGCTCTACTTTTCCTACTTCGTGAATCTGGGTAGATTGTCTACTTGTTAGCGATTTTGCCGATGATGTTGTAGTTGATCCGTGCATGCTATGTTATTGTTCTTGTCATGTCTAGCTTGCATTTTGTGTATTATTGATGGGTGTATGCTTAGATTATCATGACTTGCTCTGTAGTGAGTGCATCGAGCTCGTAAACATGCCTACTTGATATCTGTTTCAGCATGTGCCAGTTTTCACTAAGTCTGAAAACTGATTATGTTTTTGCCATGTTCACATGCTTGCAATTGTATTTTCCGATCCTTTATGGCTCAAGGTCACTAAGGGACTTTTGTTAAGATCTTTGAGTAGCTCCATGCCATGCTTTACTTTGCCATGTTCAGGTCCTGTAGCATATAGTTTTGTTGCTCCGAAGTGTGCTACCTAAGCTGAGATTCCAGACAAGTGTTAATTTCACTAAGTCTAAAATCTGTTTGCCATATGCATTTTTTCTATGCTTGTTTGAACCTGTTAATGGATTAATTGGCCGTAGCTCGGTGCTAGACTTTTGTTAAGCATCATGAATGCATCCCTGCCATGTATTTTGTTGTCATGTTTGGGTGCTGTAACTTGTTCATCTCATTGCATTTAGATGGTTACTTGCTGTATATCGCAGACTGGTGTCATATTTGAATTGCTTGCCATTTCCAAACCGTAACTCCGATTCCGGCGTTCTTTATATCGTTTTCAAGCGATTTCATCTCATCTTTCCAGTGGCACACTTGGATTCCCAAGTTGAGGCCAGGTTCATTCATTCCTTGTCAAATCTTGCATATGCATCCCGCATCGCATCCCGCATAGCATACCATCTTTGCATCATATTGTTTGAGCTTGCACGTGATTGATTGTGTTCCGTTTGCTTGTTTGTCTTGTTTGGGTAGAGCCGGGAGACGAGTTCGCTAACGAGGAGCCCGTTGAGTTTGCTTTCGAGGATCCAGTCAACTCTGACAACTGTGCAGGCAAGATGATCATACCCTCGAAATCACTACTATCTTTGCTTTGCTAGATTGCTCGCTCTTTTGCTATGCCAATGCTACGATGCCTACCACTTGCTTTCAAGCCTCCCAAATTGCCATGTCAAACCTCTAACCCACCATGTCCTAGCAAACCGTTGATTGGCTATGTTACCGCTTTGCTCAGCCCCTCTTATAGCGTTGCTAGTTGCAGGTGAAGATTGAAGGCTGTTCCTTGTTGGAACATTTATTTACTTGTTGGGATATCATTATATTGCCATGTTATCTTAATGCATCTATATACTTGGTAAAGGGTGGAAGGCTCGGCCTCTCGCCTAGTGTTTTGTTCCACTCTTGCCGCCCTAGTTTCCGTCATATCGGTGTTATGTTCCCAGATTTTGCGTTCCTTACACGGTTGGGTTATAATGGGAACCCCTTGATAGTTTGCCTTGATTAAAGCTTTTCCAGCAGTGCCCAACCTTGGTTTTACCATTTGCCACCTAACCTCTTTTTCCCTTGGGTTTCCGGAGCCCGAGGGTCATCTTATTTAAACCCCCCCCCCCCGGGCTAGTGCTCCTCTGAGTGTTGGTCTGAACCAGGCAGCCTGCGGGGCCACCTCGGGGAAACTCGAGGGTTGGTTTTACTCGTAGCTTGACCTATCTGAGTGTGCCCTGAGAACGAGATATGTGCAGCTCCTATCGGGATTTGTCGGCACATTCGGGCGGTGTTGCTGGTCTTGTTTTAACCCGTCGAAGTGTCTTGAAGAACCGAGATACCGAGTCTGATCGGAATGTCTTGGGAGGAGGTCTATTCCTTCGTTGACCGTGAGAGCTTATCATGGGCTAAGTTGGGACTCCCCTGTAGGGATTTGAACTTTCGAAAGCCGTGCCCGCGGTTATGGGCAGATGGGAATTTGTTAATGTCTGGTTGTAGATAACTTGAACCTTAATTTAATTAAAATGAATCAACTGAGTGTGTTGCCGTGATGGCCTCTTCTCGGCGGAGTCCGGGAAGTGGACACGGTGTTGGAGTAATCCTTGCGCAGGTTGTTCTCTAGTTTCTCGCTCGCGCTTTGCCTCCTCTTCTCGCTCTCTTTTGCGAACAGGATAGCCACCATATTTGCTAGTCGCTTGCTGCAGCTCCTCATATATTTACCTTGCCTTACCTATAAGCTTAAATAGTCTTGATCGCGAGGGTGCGAGATTGCTGAGTCCCTGTGGCTCACAGATTACTATTACACCAGATGCAGGGCCTGATGATTCCGCTCCAGGAGACGCGCTTGAGCTCAAGTGGGAGTTCAACGAGGACTCTCAATGTTACTATGTTTCCTTTCCTGATGATCAGTAGTGGTGCCCAGTTGGGTGTGATCGGGACCGTGTCGCATGTTGGGTTATCTTTTATTTTGGCGCCGTAGTCGGGCCATGAGTGTTTGGATGATGTATTGTTATTTATGTACTTGATTGACGTGGAGAGTGTAAGCCAACTATGTTATCTCCCCTTTTTATTATCTATATTACATGGGTTGTTGTGAAGATTGCCTAACTTGCGACATATGCCTTCAATGCGATTATGCCTCTAAGTCGTGCCTCGACACGTGGGAGATATAGTCGCATCGAGGGTGTTACAAGTTGGTATCAGAGCCTTCCCCGACCATAGGAGCCCCATTGCTTGATCGTTTTAGCAGCCGAGTTGTGTCTAGAAAAATGTTTTGAGTCATTTAGGAATTATATATCGGAGAGTTTAGGAATTCTTTTTACTTCCCAGTCTCCTCATCGCTCTGGTAAGGCATCCTGACGTAGAGTTTTGACTCTTCTCTTCTCAAATTTCACAAAAAAATTTAGGATCACGCGGGTATCTTGGAATCGTTCCGATGGTTTTATGATGAGAACATTGTCTTGGTGCCTCCGGTCAGGGGTTTTGTGGAAGTGTCCCGAGGAGTTGAGCTCTGAGGTGTTGTCGTCATAATTTTATCGTTGCAGTTCTGGAATACCTGAGTTTAGTACGCCGACATCGAAAATCTCTTTTATGCAGTTTGTTGGTGAGATAACCTCGACGCCACCCAGTACTGGGGCGGGAGTTCGGGAGTATCACCATAACTTGTATAACGGATGCTTTTCGAAGGTTGAGGTAGATGGTTTCCGAAGTTTTCCTCGGTTATGTGTTGAAGGATGGATACAGCTGGATGTAGGATTTGTTAGATTTGGGTGAGATATTATGCTTCCCCTGTATCCCCAACACCTGATTGCATAACCGGAAAGGTTCGGGAGTTTCATAGGTGGGAATTCTAGTAGCTCTAGTTCTTCTTCCACGGATATTTGGTTTGAGATTGGGATTTCTTACCGAGTATTCGTTCTTGATCCGTACCTTGTTGATTTATTTCTCTACCTTAATTCTAAGTGGCTTCTCAATTTATGGATGTGTGACCATCTCAAGAGGAATGCATTCGTTCATTTTGTTCGGATGTGAAGACTATATGTTGCAATTTTCATTCCGTTGGATTCAGCTTCAATATTTGTCTATCAGTGTGCTAATGGATGTCAACCTCTTCAGGATGGCTCCTCCAATGCGCACGACTCCGAATCCTGATCCGCCACCACCTCCACCTCCTCCGGAGGCATGGCAAGCTATGATGGACGCAACCAATGAAAACACACAGTTGATCATGCAAATTCTTCAAGAGCGCAATCAAGGCAACCAAGGGAACCAAGGCAACAATCAGAATCATTTTGCTACACTCAACCAGTTCCTTACTAACGGACCAAAGACTTTCAGCAATTGTGTTGAGGCAACCGATGCTGACGATTGGCTTGTGGATCTGTGCAAGCATTTCAAGTGCAGTAATGTCAGGCCTGAGGACTTTGTCAAGTTCGCTTCCTTCCAACTCAAAGATCAAGCTGCAGAATGGTTCCAGTAGTACAAGGATTCCAGAGGTGGACGTGTTATCACTTGGGATGAATTTCGTCAAGATTTCCGAGCTCATCATATCCCTCAGAGCGTGGTTGAAAGCAAGCGTGAGGAATTCCGCAACCTAAAGCAAGACTCTTTGTCTGTCTATGACAACAACAAGTTGTTTCAGAAGCTCGACCGTTTTTCCAAGCAGGACGTCCCTGATGAGAAGAGCATGATATATCAGTTCAGGGGTGGTCTCAGAGAAGAAATCCAGCTAGCTCTTGTTCTCTTTGAGCCCTTGAGGTACGATGAGTTCTACAACATGGCATTGAAGCAAGAGGCTGCTCAATTGAGGTGTGATGCTTCCAAGAAGCGAGTCAGAGATGTTACTCCTTCTTCCTTTACTCAAGTGGCCAAGCAGCAGAAGTATTGGCTTCCTCCTCCTCCGTTCCGTCAGCCGTATCAGCAGAAGAGCAAAGGTGGCAGTGGTTCTTCCCACCCACCCAACCCTGGCTTTCAGAACAAGACTTTGTCTCAAGCTCCAAGATCGAGTGCTCCGTATCACCGTCCACTTTCAGAGGTCACGTGCAACAAGTGCCAACAGAAGGGTCACTATGCCAACAAGTGTCTCAATCAGAGGCGTCTTCCTCTTCCTCCTCCTGTCAGATCGACAAGTACAGCTGTGGTCAAGCATAACCCCAAGCATGCCAAGGTCAACTTGATGAATGCAGCTCAGGCAAAGGATTCGTCAGATGTCATCATGGGTAACCTTCCTGTTAATGATATTCCCGCAAAAGTTCTTTTTGACACTGGTGCATCACATTGTTTCATGTCAAAGCCATTTTTTTTACCAAGTATGAGTTCGTTTCGTCTCATTTGGGTAAACAAATGGATATCGTTTCTCCGGACAAACGTTTGAGTGCAAGTCTGGAGGTGCCAGATGTTACTATCACCTTGGGCGACTACAAGTTTCTTTCTTCCCCAATGGTTCTTGGCAACTCGGATATTGATCTTATTCTCGGAATGGATTGGCTTTCTAAGCACAAGGCTCAGCTTGATTGTGCAGCCAGACAGATTCAGTTGACTCATTCGTCTGAGGATGTAATTGTCTTTGCCGCTCGTGATGATACCATCCGTCTGTTTTCTCTCAATGAGAAGGGTGAACTGGATGCTATCTCGCAAATTCTAGTCGTTTGCGAATATCAAGACGTCTTTCCAGAAGAGCTTCCAGGAATGCCTCCGCACCGGCCAGTTGAATTCGTTATTGATCTTGAGCCTGGCACGGAACCTGTGTGCAAGCGTCCTTACAAGCTTGGACCAGAAGAGTTGAAGGAGCTGAAGAAGCAACTCGATATTCAAGAGAGAATGGGTCTCATCCGGCCTAGTTCTTCTCCGTGGGGTTGTGGTGTTCTTTTTGTGAAGAAGAAGGATGGAACGGACCGACTTTGTGTTGATTACCGTCCATTGAACACGAAGACCATCAAGAACAAATACCCACTTTCCAGCATCAACGAGCTGTTCGAACAACTCAAAGGTGCCCAAGTATTCTCCAAGCTTGATCTCCGTATGGGTTATCATCAGGTTCGTATCCGTGAGCAAGATATTCCCAAGACGGCTTTCAGGACAAGCTATGGTTCATATGAATACACTGTCATGTCTTCTGGCCTCGTCAACGCTCCCCCGACGTTCTCTTGCATGATGAACTTCATCTTCAACGCCTACACCAATGACTTCGTTTTGGTATATCTCGACGACATTCTGGTTTTCTCGAAGAACCATGAAGATCATGCCAAGCACTTGCGTTTGGTTCTTGATAAGCTCAGGGAACACAAGTTCTACGCCAAGTTCTCCAAGTGCGAATTTTGGCTCGATGAGGTTCTTTATCTTGGTCATATCATCTCTGCCAAGGGCATTGCCGTGAATCCTGAGAAGGTGTCTACAATTGTGAATTGGGAACCTCCTCAGAACGTGAAGCAACTCCGTAGCTTCCTCGATCTCGCAAGCTATTGCCAAAGATTCGTTGAAAACTTTTCTAAGATCGCGAAGCCTCTCTCAAATCTTCTCCAGAAGCACGTCAAGTACATTTGGTCTCCGGAGTGTGACATTGCTTTCAACACTTTGAAAGAGAAATTGATCACTGCTCCAGTTCTGACTCCGCCTGATGAATCCAAACCATACGAGGTTTTTTGTGATGCCTCTCTCCAAGGTCTTGGCGCAGTATTGATGCAAGAGAAGAAAGTTGTTGCTTATACCTCTCGCCAGTTAAAGCCCAATGAGAAGAACTACCCCACTCATGATCTCGAGTTGGCGGCAGTTGTGCATGCTCTTTTGACTTGGAGACATCTCTTATTGGGAAGAAAAGTGGACATTTTCACTGATCACACGAGTCTCAAGTACATCTTCACTCAGCCTAATCTCAACCTCAGGCAAACTCGATGGGTCGAAATGATTCAAGAGTATAATGCAAGTATCGAGTATACTCCAGGCAAGGCCAATGTGATTGCTGACGCATTTAGCAGAAAGGCTTATTGCAACAGTCTGATTCTCAAGCCTTATCAACCCGAGCTTTGTGAAGCTTTCCGCAAACTTAATCTGCAAGCTGTTCCTCAAGGTTTCCTTGTCAACCTTCAAGTATCTCCTACCTTGGAAGACCAGATTCGCCAAGCCCAGCTTCTTGATGCTATGGTAAAAAAGGTGAAGATTGGGATTGCCAAGAGTCAACCCAAGTACAAGTGCTACCGCCTTGATGACAAGGACACTCTCTTCTTCGAGGATCGTATTGTTGTACCCAAAGGTGACCTTTGTAAAGTGATCATGAACGAGGCTCACAATTCTCTCCTCTCCATCCACCCTGGGAGCACGAAGATGTATCAGGACCTCAAGCAGGCTTATTGGTGGACTCGAATGAAGCGCGAGATTGCTCAATTTGTGACTGAATGTGATGTATGCAGAAGAGTGAAGGCAGAACACCAAAGGCCAGCTGGTCTCCTCCAACCTCTTGCCATTCCAGAATGGAAGTTTGACCACATTGAGATGGACTTCATGACTGGGTTTCCAAAGTCCAAGCGTGGCAATGATGCTATATTCGTTGTCATCGACAAACTCACTAAAGTGGCTCACTTTCTGCCTATCAAAGAGTCAATCACTGCAGCTCATTTGGCGGAACTCTATACCTCTTGGATTGTCTCTCTGCACGGTATTCCTCAGGTGATCTCTTCAGACCGTGGCAGCATCTTTACATCCAAGTTTTCGGATTCTTTTCAGAAGGCCATGGGCACCAACATCCGCTTCAGCACAGCTTTCCATCCTCAAACTAGCGGTCAAGTCAAGCATGTCAACCAGATTCTTGAAGATATGCTCAAGGCTTGTGTGATCTCCTTCGGCATGAAGTGGGAGGATTGTCTTTCTTATGCTGAATTCTCCTACAACAACAGTTTTCAAGCAAGTTCGGGCAAGGCCCCATTTGAAATCCTGTATGGCAGGAAGTGTTGTATCCCTCTCAACTGGTCTGAAACCAGTGAACGTCAGCTTCTCGGAAATGACTTAATCACAGAGGCAGAGGAAATGTGCAAAGTCATTCGAGATAACCTCAAAGCAGCCCAATCCCGTCAGAAGAGCTACTATGATAGTAAGCACTGTGATTTTTCTTTCGAGATCGGAGATCATGTTTACCTCCGCGTCTCTCCTATGAAAGGTACTCGTCGCTTCGGTATCAAAGGGAAGCTTGCCCCCAGATACGTGGGACCTTTCAAGATTGTCAGCAAGAGAGGCGACCTCGCCTATCAACTCGTGCTTCCTTCAAACTTTTGAAATGTTCATGATGTGTTCCACGTCTCTCAGCTCTGAAAGTGCTTCAAGACTCCTGACCGCACTGTCAACTTCGAGGACATTGAGCTCCAAGAAGATCTCTCTTATCATGAGCACCCAGTTGCTATTCTTGAAGAGACTGAACGCAAGACTCGCAATAAGTCAATCAAATTTCTCAGAATCAAGTGGTCACACCATTCCAACCGTGAAGCTACCTGGGAACGCGAGGATCACCTCCGTTCTGAGTACCCGGCGTTCTTTCAGTCCTAGATCTCGGGACGAGATCCTTTCGTAGTGGTGGAGTGTTGTAACACCCCGGATATGACTTTCCCAATTTGTACTCCAACTCTTGCCGTTTCCGGCGTTAAGTTATTTTCTTTTCTCGGGTTCGGGTTTTTGGGGTGTTGTTGTCGTTGTCATGCATCTCATATCATGTCATCATGTGCATTGCATTTGCATACGTGTTCATCTCATGCATTCGAGCATTTTCCCCGTTGTCTGTTTTGCATTCCGGCGCTTCGTTCTCCTCCGGTGGTCATTTCTACCTTTCTTTCGTGTGTGGGGATTAAACATTTCCGGATTGGACCGAGACTTGCCAAGCGCCCTTGGTTTACTACCGGTAGACCGCCTGTCAAGTTTCGTATCATATGGACTTCGTTTGATACTCCAACGGTTAACCGAGGGACCGAAAAGGCCTCGTGTGTGTTGCATCCCAACACCCCTCCAATTTGGTCCAAAACCCACCTAATCCTTCTCCATCATCTAGAGCGTTCGATCACGATCGCGTGGCCGAAAACCGCACCTCATTTGGACTCTCCTAGCTCCCTCTATGCCTATAAATAGGTCCTCCTCGAAAACTCCGGATCCCCCTCGTCCAAAACCCTAAAAAATCATCTCCGCGCCGGCCGGACACGTCCGTCCGGGCCGGACGCTTCCGCCGCCGCCAACCCGCGCTCGCCACGTGGCCGGGCGAGCCCCACATCACCGCCGCCGCCCGAGGCCTGCCCGAGCCCGCGGGAGGCCCTCCCGGGCCCAGACTGCCGTCGACCGCCGCCCGCGCCCGCTCCGCTTCTCCTCCCGAGCCGGCGCCGCACTCCGCCGCCTCCGCCGCGGCTCCGCCACTCCGGCCGCCGCCACCATCGCCGTGGCAGCTCCGGTCCCGCGCCGCCCGCCACCACCGGCGCCGCCTCGGCCTCTCCTCCCCTCGGCCTCCTCTTCCTCCCTCTACTCCGGCCGCCGCACGGCCATCGATGCCGGCAAGACCCGACGAACCTCAGGGCACGTGCAAACCCTAGATCTGGGAGGTGTTTTTTCTTCTAAGTCCCAAAAATCCCAGATCCATATGCTCCTGTTCATCGTGTCGTATCTCCGCATCCGTAACTCCGTTTTTGGCATATAGCATATCAAAATGTTCATCTCAGAGAGTACATCATTTCATTCCACTGCATCATTTTCATTTGAGTTCATCTTGACGCCCGAAATGCTGTTAGAAGAGGGATACTTGAGATAATTGCCAGATCTGCTACTCCATTTAGATATTTGTCATTTTTGCCATGATTATTGTGTGCATGATATGCCCATGAGCTCTACATATGTTTTTTTAAGGGTTTTGTCATCTTTCCAGAGGTGCAACCCATGTATTTTTTTGATGTGTGTGGTGACTAGCACAAGCTTGCAAAGTGAGGCACTTGGTAATTCTGAATTCAGGGACTTAGCATTTCCACTAAGTCCTTGAGCTGTTTATCTCATATGGTCATATGTTCATATTGTTTCCTAGTGATCTGTGCCTCTTTTGAGGATGATCAGTAAGGATGTTTTGTTAATCTTTTAGTGCTCTATCCATCCATGTCTTTGTTTGCAATTATGGAGCACCCTAGATTGAGTCAATCGAGCTCTACTTTTGCTACTTCGTGAATCTGGGCAGATTGTCTACTTGTTAGCGATTTTGCCGATGATGTTGTAGTTGATCCGTGCATGCTATGTTATTGTTCTTGTCATGTCTAGCTTGCATTTTGTGTATTCTTGATGGGTGTATGCTTAGATTATCATGACTTGCTCTGTAGTGAGTGCATCGAGCTCGTAAACATGCCTACTTGATATCTGTTTCAGCATGTGCCAGTTTTCACTAAGTCTGAAAACTGATTATGTTTTTGCCATGTTCACATGCTTGCAATTGTATTTTCTGATCCTTTATGGCTCAAGGTCACTAAGGGACTTTTGTTAAGCTCTTTGAGTAGCTCCATGCCATGCTTTACTTTGCCATGTTTAGGTCCTGTAGCATAAAGTTTTCTTGCTCCGAAGTGTGCTACCTGAGCTGAGATTCCAGACAAGTGTTAATTTCACTAAGTCTGAAATCTGTTTGCCAGATGCATTTTTTCCATGCTTGTTTGAACTTGTTAATGGATTAATTGGCCGTAGCTCAGTGCAAGACTTTTGTTAAGCATCATGAATGCATCCCTGCCATGTATTTTGTTGTCATGTTTGGGTGCTGTAACTTGTTCATCTCATTGCATTTAGATGGTTACTTGCTGTATATCGCAGACCGGTGTCATATTTGAATTGCTTGCCTTTTCCAAACCGTAACTCCGATTCCGGCATTCTTTTTATCGTTTCCAAGCATACCATCTTTGCATCATATTGTTTGAGCTTGCACGCGATTGATTGTGTTCCGTTTGCTTGTTTGTCTTGTTTGGGTAGAGCCGGGAGACGAGTTCGCTAACGAGGAGCCCGTTGAGTTTGCTTTCGAGGATCCAGTCAACTCTGACAACTGTGCAGGCAAGATGATCATACCCTCGAAATCACTACTATCTTTGCTTTGCTAGATTGCTCGCTCTTTTGCTATGCCAATGCTACGATGCCTACCACTTGCTTTCAAGCCTCCCAAATTGCCATGTCAAACCTCTAACCCACCATGTCCTAGCAAACCGTTGATTGGCTATGTTACCGCTTTGCTCAGCCCCTCTTATAGCGTTGCTAGTTGTAGGTGAAGATTGAAGGCTGTTCCTTGTTGGAACATTTATTTACTTGTTGGGATATCATTATATTGCCATGTTATCTTAATGCATCTATATACTTGGTAAAGGGTGGAAGGCTCGGCCTCTCGCCTAGTGTTTTGTTCCACTCTTGCCGCCCTAGTTTCCGTCATATCGGTGTTATGTTCCTGGATTTTGCGTTCCTTACGCGGTTGGGTTATAATGGGAACCCCTTGATAGTTCGCCTTGATTAAAGCTTTTCCAGCAATGCCCAACCTTGGTTTTACCATTTGCCACCTAACCTGTTTTTCCCTTGGGTTTCCGGAGCCCGAGGGTCATCTTATTTAAACCCCCCCCCCCCCACCCGGGCTAGTGCTCCTCTTAGTGTTGGTCCGAACCAGGCAGCCTGCGGGGCCACCTCGGGGAAACTCGAGGGTTGGTTTTACTCGTAGCTTGACCTATCTGAGTGTGCCCTGAGAACGAGATATGTGCAGCTCCTATCGGGATTTGTCGGCACATTCGGGTGGTGTTGCTGGTCTTGTTTTAACCCGTCGAAGTGTCTTGAAGAACCGAGATACCGAGTCTGATCGGAACGTCTTGGGAGGAGGTTTATTCCTTCGTTGACCGTGAGAGCTTGTCATGGGCTAAGTTGGGACTCCCCTGCAGGGATTTGAACTTTCGAAAGCCGTGCCCGCGGTTATGGGCAGATGGGAATTTGTTAATGTCCGGTTGTAGATAACTTGAACCTTAATTTAATTAAAATGAATCAACTGAGTGTGTTGCCGTGATGGCCTCTTCTCGGCGGAGTCCGGGAAGTGGAGACGATGTTGGAGTAATGCTTGCGCAGGTTGTTCTCTAGTTTCTCACTCGCGCTTTGCCTCCTCTTCTCGCTCTCTTTTGCGAACAGGATAGCCACCATATTTGCTAGTCGCTTGCTGTAGCTCCTCATATATTTACCTTGCCTCACCTATAAGCTTAAATAGTCTTGATCGCGAGGGTGCGAGATTGCTGAGTCCCTGTGGCTCACAGATTACTATTACACCAGATGCAGGGCCTGATGATTCCGCTCCAGGAGACGCGCTTAAGCTCAAGTGGGAGTTCGACGAGGACTCTCAATGTTACTATGTTTCCTTTCCTGATGATCAGTAGTGGTGCCCAGTTGGGGGTGATCGGGACCGTGTCGCATGTTGGGTTTTCTTTTATTTTGGCGCCGTAGTCGGGCCATGAGTGTTTGGATGATGTATTGTTATTTATGTACTTGATTGACGTGGAGAGTGTAAGCCAACTATGTTATCTCCCCTTTTCATTATCTATATTACATGGGTTGTTGTGAAGATTGCCTAACTTGCGACATATGCCTTAAATGCGATTATGCCTCTAAGTCATGCCTCGACACGTGGGAGATATAGTCGCATCAAGGGTGTTACACTTAGGCTCTTGGTTGTCCTTGAATATTACCTTGGGGTGCCTTGGGCATCCCCAAGCTTAGGCTCTTGCCACTCCTTGTTCCATAGTCCATCGAATCTTCACCCAAAACATGAAAACTTCACAACACAAAACTTAACAGAAAACTCGTAAGCTCCGTTAGTATAAGAAAAGAAATCACCACTTAAGTATTGTTGTGAACTCATTCTAAATTCATATTGGTGTAATATCTACTGTATTCCAACTTCTCTATGGTTCATAGCCTCCGATACTACTCATAGATTCATCAAAATAAGCAAACAACACATAGAGAACATAATCTGTCAAAAACAGAACGGTCTGTAGTAATCTGTAGGTTTCGAATACTTCTGTAATGCCAAAAATCCTTAGAAATTATGAAGTCCTAGGAAATTTGTTCATTAATCTAATGCAAGTGGAATTGGTATTTTATCGCTCTCTGGTAAAAAATGAAAATTGTTCTCGTGAGCACATACTTTCTGTTTTTTTACAGCAAGATCAAATAATAATCACTCAAGAAGATCCTAAAGGCTTTACTTGGCACAAACACTAATTAAAACATAAAAACACAATCATAACAGAGGATAGATTATTAATTTATTACTAAACAGGAACAAAAGGCAAGGAACAAAAATTGGGTTGCCTCCCAACAAGCACTATCGTTTAACGCCCCTAGCTAGGCATGATGATTTCAATGACCCTAGCTAGGCATGTTGATTTCAATGATGCTCACATAAAAGATAAGAATTGAAACATAAAGAGAGCATCATGAACAATATGACTAGCACATTTAAGTCTAACCCACTTCCTATGCATAGGGATTTCGCAAACAACTTGTGGGAACAAGAATCAACTTGCATAGGAAGGTAAAACAAGCAAAACTTCAAAACTTTAAGTACATAGAGAGCAAACTTGGTATTATTGCAATTCCTACAAGCATATATTCCTCCCTCGTAATAATTTTCAGTAGCATGATGAATGAATTCAACAATATAACTATCACATAAAGCATTGATTTCATGATCTACAAGCATAGGAAATTTACTACTCTCCACATAGGCAAAATTCTTCTCATTCATAATAGTGGGAGCATCATAAGAAACTCAAATACTATAAATTATTTCCACATTAAAGGAGTAATGTGCAGAAAAAGGGTAATCATAATCATGACAAGTTTTATAAATATAATCATCTCTACTTTTTATAGCATAAGTATCATCACAATAATCATCATAAGTAGCAACTTTGTTCTCATCATAATCAATTGAAACCTCTTCCAAGATAGTGGAATCATTACTAAATAAAGTCATGACCTCTCCAAATCCACTTTCATAATTGTCAAAATAAGATTCAACATCCTCCAAAATAGTGGGATCATTACTTCCTAAAGTTGACACTATTCCCACTTTCATCAATATAATCATCATAAGTAGGAGGCATGCTATCATCATTATAAATTTGCATATCAAAACTTGGGAGACTAAAAATATCATCTTCATTAAACGTAGCATCCCCAAGCTTGGGACAAACATTAATTGCAGCAAATATATTCTCAAAAACATCATCTTCATCAAACATAGCATCCCCAAGCTTGGGCCTTTTCATATCATAAGCATAATCACTCTCATCATTAATAGTATGAATGGCACCAATAGTATAACAATTATCATCATCACAATGAGTAATAGGATCAACATCATTTGGGAGAGATACCTTTCTACCTTTGCTTCTCCGTCTTTTCTTTTTCTTCTTCACATCATGTGTGGGTTTAATCCTCTTTTTGGAGCTCCTTATTAATAAGATTGGTTGAATAGAAGGCTCCTCCTAGCTACCTGATTCATCATAAGAAATAATAGGAGAATATTGGGAAGTCTCTTCCCTTTCATTAGTATTCTATTAATCCTCTATTTGTTTTCTTTTCTTTATGTAATTGGCAATATAAGGATTTTCAATGCAATTCACCGCACAATACATATAAATTTCTGAAAGTGCGTTATATCGACTAGAGGGGGGGTGAATAGGTGATTTTTATAAAATTCTTCACTGAGGAATTTGCCGGTGAGGAAATTCCTTAGCGAAGAACTACTAGCAGCGGAATAAGTACTCAAAGGTAAACATAACAGAATAAAAGCATAGTCATCATGATGAAATGAAGACAGGCACAGAGTACAGGAAGCGTAATCACAGGATAACACAGGATGAAGACAAACAGACTGAAGAAATTGAACTGAGGAAATTGAGAAAGTCTTCAGTTAAAGTCTTCAAACACAGATATGAACAAACATACATCACAGTTATGAGGAAATGAAAGAGTTGAGGAAATAGAACCAGTAAGGTCGGTGAAGACAATGATTTGGTAGACCAGTTCCAACTGCTGTCTCAGTTGTACGTCTGGTTGGAGCGGCTGAGTATTTAAACTCGAGGACACACAGTCCCGGACACCCAGTCAAGGACACTTAGTCCAAGACACCCAGTCCTCACCGTATTCTCCTTGAACTAAGGTCACACAGACCTCATCCAATCACTCGTGGTAAGTCTTCAGGCGATTTCCAAACCTTCACAAACTTGGTCACCCGGCGATCCACAATTCCTCTTGGATGCTCTAGACCATGACACCTAACCGTCTGGAAGAAGCACAGTCTTCAAAGGTAACAAGCGTCGAATCCACTCAGGATCAATCTCTTCAGTGATGCTCAATCACTTGGGGTTTGTAGGTGTTTGGGTTTTGGGTTTTTGGTTTTTCCTCACTTGATGATTTTCGCTCAAAGTCCTCGGAGGATGGGTTGCTCTCAAATGACAAGTGTTGATTTCTCTTGGAGCAGCCTCAACCAGCTAGTGGTTGTAGGGGGCGGCTATTTATAGCCTAGGGAGCAGCCCAACATGATAAGACATAAATGCCCTTCAATGATATGACCGTTAGGTGGATAGATATTTTGGAACAGCTGGCGCATAGCACAGCAACGGTCGGAATTTTGAGTAGCAAAATCCTCAGGGCTATCATGTTCCTCACTGTGTAGGCAATCCGCACTGGCGAATTCCTAACTCCTCAGTCAGGACAAATTCCTCAGAGACCAGAAGAACTTCGTCTTTGTCACTGAAGAAATTGACTGAACTGTATGAGATTTCCAATGGCTTCACTCGAAGGGATTGGTAGGTGTAGGATTTTGACTTGAGCATCACATGGAAATTTTTCCTTAGTATTTCCTCGGCCCCCTTTAACAGTACGGTGTTTCCTATGACTCAAGAAAGAGAAAAACAAAACTATGAAAATGAAAGTCTTCAAGCTTCATATTCCTCGCATGAATATCAAGTCTTCACGGACACACCAATTTCTTCACTTTCAAAGTCTTCATGAAGGTCTTCAGAAATACCAAAATCTTCAGTTGAAGATATTCATTTATAGGGGTCGACTTTTCCTGTAAATATCAAACTCCTCATAGACTTATAGACCTGTGTACACTCACACACGCATTAGTCCCTTAACCTATAAGTCTTCAATACACCAAAATCACTAAGGGGCACTAGATGCACTTACAATCTCCCCCTTTTTGGTGATTGATGACAATATAGGTTAAGTTTTCAACGGGGATAAACATACGAAGTGTAAATACTGATATTGAGGAATTTTATTGCAAGATATAGAAGAACTCCCCCTGAAGATGTGCATAGTGAGGAATTTGCTTTTGAAGCAATGCACACTTGAAGAGTTGAATCATGGAGATCTCCCCCTGTATCTTGTAATTCATACATGCATTTAACATATAATATGAAGAATTTGAAATGCATGATGAAATATGGTGCCTGATGAAATTCAGCATGCGTGCAATAATATTAACGAGGAATAAGCATGCAGAAAAGAGTATCAGAGCATAGTGCATCAAAAGTATCAGAGCACCATCGGGTTTAAGATTACAACTTGATCCAATAAAGTTTCAGAAGAACAAGAGTTGTAACTTAGCAAAAAAAAATTGTATATGGGCGATAAAATAGACCCGCTTGAAGACTAACTCAAATTTCTCCCCCTTTGTCATCAAATGACCAAAAGGATCGAAACTGAGGACTAACGCCCCTGAAGATAATCAGGTTGATGAAGGAGCACTAGCGTTGTTGGGGTCGTTGGTTGATGTAGGGCCTGCCGCAGTGTCGTCTAAATCTTCATGTTCATCAGTGTCGCGCGATGAAGAATATGAGCTGGCCACCAGAGAAGGAACCTTGACCTTCTTGAATTTCTTCGGTGGAGGTGCAGACCAGTCAAAATCTTCATTAAGACCCATGTTCTTCAGATCTTCTTCACCATACAGATGTGACAGGATTGCCCAGGTGCGACCGAAGACTTGATGGAGGTAGTAGTGGTTTTTCTTCACTGCATTGTGTGTGGCAGTCATGTTGTGAAGAAGTGAACCAAACTGACGCTTAACCCATTTGTGATTTCGATCCACCTTCTGGTGAAGACTAAGAAGAAGTTCACGGTCTGTCATCACGCGTGGAGCAGTGGCTTGAGGAGTGGACTTGGGAGCATTGGCAGAGTCATGTGTGGCAGAGTCATCATTGCTGGAATAAGAGGCAGCTTTGCGAAACTGACCATCCAATGGACGAATGCCTTAATCAATTATAGCTGGTGCCTTGCCCTTTCCATCAACTGAGGAATATGTCTTCTTGAGGACTTCAATTAGGGGCAAGTAGCTGAGATGATTCTGGAAATCAGCTTTGTAGTTGAGTGAAGACCTTGTCCTAAGGAATCTCATGATCCAAGGTGCATAAGGCTTCAGCTCAAACGGAGACAGTGCAACATTTGTCATAGTCCTCATGAAGAAATCGTGATAGTTGACAGGAATGCCATGAACGATGTTGAATACCAGATTCTTCATGATGCCAACAATTTCCTCATCAGATGAGTCGTGGCCTTTGATAGGACTGATTGTCCTCGTAAGAATACGATAGACAGTTCTGGGCACGTACAACAATTCCTTCATGAGGAATTTTGTTCGTGGTGCCTGACCTGGTTTCAAAGGCTTCATCAGCACTTGCATGTAATGATGTGTGAGTTTAGGTTCACTGTAGATGCAGTGAGCTTCTTCAAGGGGAGGACTGAGTGGTAGAGCACGAAGCAATTCAGAGGCTGGTGCAGTGTAGTGAGTGTTTTCAGACATCCAGTCCAACACCCATGAATTCACATCTTTAGCATTTCCGGTGATGTGCAGCGTTGCATAGAATTGAAGAATCAGTTCTTCATTCCAATCGCAGATGTCAGAGCAAAAATTGAGCAGTCCAGCGTCGTGAAGAACACTGAGGACTGGTGCGAAGCACGACATAGATTCCATATCCACGCGAGGAATATGCTCATGGTAGGTGCTCTCTTTGCGAGCCATTAGTTTCATCGAACCGCACATCTACAGTTTCAACAACTTTGTGAAGAACGTTGTTGAAGACTATAGGTGTGCGAGTCCTTTCCGTAACCAAGCATAAAACCTTCATGTGCTTTCGGTGCAAATTTTGAGTTGTGATGAGGATCTCTAATCCAACATTTAGCACCGAAGACTTTGAAATAACTTACATTGGGTTTCTTATCAGTGAGGAGTTCATAGGCAGTCTTTTTGAAGAATTTGTGAAGATATACTCTATTGATGATGTGGCACGCAGTATCAATTGCCTCAGTCCAGAAATGACGAGGCGTTTTGTATTCATCAAGCATAGTGCGAGCCATCTCAGCAAGAGTCATGTTCTTGCGCTCCACGACGCCGTTCTGCTGAGGAGTGTAAGGAGTAGATAACTCATGAGTAATACCAAGTTCATCAAGATAGTCATCGAGACCGGAATTCTTGAACTCAGTGCCATTGTCACTTCTGATGTGCTTGATCTTCACACCAATGTTGGTTGAAGCCCTCGAGGAAAATCGTTTGAAGACTTCCTGCACTTCATGTTTGTAAGTAACAAGGTGTACCCATGTGTAACGAGAATAATCATCAACAATAACAAAGCCATATTGAGATGCTTCATTTGAGATAGAAGAATAATGATTAGGACCAAAGAGATCCATGTGAAGCAATTCAAATGGGCGAGTGGTGGTCATGATAGTCTTCGCTGGATGCTTGGCCTTGGTCATTTTCCCAGCTTCACAGGCTCCGCATAGGTGATCCTTGAGGAATTTGACATTCTTGATGCCAATGACATGCTTCTTCTTCGCAAGCGTGTGCAAATTCCTCATGCCTGCATGACCAAGTCGTCGATGCCAGAGCCAGCCTTCTGAAGCTTTTGCAAGTAAGCACATGGCTGGTTGTGGTCCTGTAGAGAAATCAACAATATAAAGGTCTCCTCTCCTAAAGCCTTCGAAGACTTTGGAATTGTCAGCTTCCATAACCACAACACAACGGTACTTGCCAAAGACAACAACCATATCAAGATCACAGAGCATTGAGACAGACATAAGGTTGTATCCTAAGGACTCAACAAGCATGACTTTGTCCATGTGTCGATCCTTTGTAATCGCAACCTTACCTAGACCCAATACCTGACTTTTGCCTTTGTCAGCAAAGATGATATGCTTCAGATGCGACGGTGATAATGGAGCATCCATCAATAGATTCTTGTCATCAGTCATGTGATTTGTACATCCACTATCGAGGACCCACTCAGTGGCTTTGGATTGATCATCGTGCAGATGAATTAGTGCAGCTTACAAACTTATATACTTCATCAGTGAAGAATATGACATCAATTCATCAGATCAATTTCATCAAGTAAAAGAACTGATAAAGCAATATGAGGACGTGAGAAATGAAAGTTCATTTCTTCATGATTAGCCTGCGTCCTTTCAGGCATGCTCAGGTCTCCAGCAAATTCTTCAGACGATTACGTGCGTCTGGAGACCTGACCCTGCAGAAGAGATTAGTTCTTTTTCTTCACCACCCACATCTGAAGGGGTGGCAAAGAGTTCATCATTCTGCTAGCTCCATATGAGAAGGATGGCATAGAAGCCAGTCCATTTCGTTTCACATAAGAGGGGTTAGAATAAGCATAAGAGTAAGCAGAGAAATTCTTCGAGGACTTATGGACATAATGATTTGAAGAATAATGCACATATCCATAATCCTTAGATCTTCCCTATGAAACAGACGGGTTAGCATGATGATGTTCATATGAGGACTTTGATCCATATGAAGAATTTGGTCCATATGAAGAATTTGATCTGGGGTTCCTATTCTTCACAGGTGGCGTCATGATGACATTCACCTGAAGATTTTCAAGGCATCTTTTGGGAACCCAGATTTTCTACACAGGGGAGCCGTTCCTGCAGTTAGTGCCAACATATCTAGCAAATACTTCACCATTCTGATTTTTGAATAGCTTATAGTTGGAGTCAATTGACTCATCATCAGAATGAGGAGATTCACGTGCAAATCCAGATAAGTTAGATGGATCAACTGGAGGTCCCTTTGCAGCAACCCATGTAGTTTTGGGGTACTGCTCAGGCTTCCAATATGTACCATCAGCATTGAGTTTCCTCTCAAAGGCGATACCCTCTTTCCTAGGGTTCCTGTTGAGGATTTTCTTTTTAAGCACATCACAAAGAGCCTGATGCCCTTTGAGACTTTTGTACATGCCTGTCGTGTACAATTCCTTCAGCCCTGCATCGTCAGTGATACTAGCAATGTCCTCAGATGAGGAATTAGTGATAGCAGAGGCATGTGAAGATTTTGAAACATTAGTAGCATTTGAACATTCAGGTGAAGAATTAGCAGATTCACGTTCAATGCACTTCAAGCATGGAGGAACAAATTCTTCCTAAGATGCGCTGATTTGTTGAGCAAGTAATGAATCGTGCTCCTTCTGAAGATCTTCATAACTCACTCTTAGCTTCTCAAGGTCTTGCTTTCTTTGAAGAAATTCATAAGAAAGCTTCTCATGATCCGATAAGAGAGTGTTATGATGACTTTGAAGTTTGTCAAGCTTGGACTGAAGTCTCTGAAGATTTTCAGTCAAAGTTTTTGAGTGCGATCCATTTCTTCACCCAACATATCATCACTTTTATTTAGCATGTTTTGAACCTTTTCTAAAGCCCTTTGTTGTTTTATAGAAATCTTAGCAAGTTTAGAATAGCTGGGCTTAAGGTTTTCATCAGATTCATTCTCACTTGATTGAGAGGAGGTATATTTGAGTACCTTGGCACCCTTTGCCATAAAGCAATAGGTGGGAGCGTAGTCATCATCCCCTTCATCAGCCTTGTTGGTGAGGTCATTTTCCTCAATGTTGAAGATAGACTTGCTGACGAATGCAGTAGCGAGGGCAAGGCTCGCCACTCCGGATTCGTACTCCTCAGATGACTCATCATCCTCATTTTCTTCAGATTCAGCCTCAGAGTCCATTTCCTTGCCAATGAATGCCCTGGCCTTCTTGGAGCTGCTCTTCTTGTGATATGAAGGCTTTGAGGATTTTGATGATGAGGATTTTGTGGATTTCTTCTTTTTCTTTGCATCATCAGAACTGTAATCCTTGTATTTCTTCTTCTTTGATTCCTTTTCCCATTGAGGACAATCTTGAATGAAATGTCCAGGTTTCTTGCACTTGTGACAGAGCCTCTTCTTGTAGTCACTGGATGAGGAATCATTGCTCCTTGAGGATCTTCCAAGGCGACCACGTCTTGAGAACTTTTGGAACTTCTTCACGAGCAGAGCCAGATCATGGCTCAGTTCTTCAGGATCACCAAGGCTGCTACCAGAGTCTTCATCTTTGGACTCAGATACTGCCTTGGCCTTTAGTGCACATGTTCTGCCATAGCTTGAACCATAGAGATCTCTCTTTTCAGCAAGTTGGAACTCATGAGTATTTAGCCTCTCGAGAATATCAGCGGGATCAAGTGACTTGTAATCAGCACATTCTTGTATCATCAATGCTAGAGTGTCAAATGAAGAATCAAGCGATCTCAGCAATTTCTTCACCACCTCATGGTCGGTGATGTCAGTGGCACCAAGTGCTTGAAGCTCATTTGAGATGTCAGTGAGGCGATCGAAGGTTTGTTGAACATTTTCATTGTCGAGTCTTTTGAAGCGGTTGAAGAGATTGCGAAGAACATCAACTAGAGAGTCACGCTGAGTTGAGACTCCTTCATTCACTTTGGACAACCTATCCCAGATAAGCTTCACTGTTTCCAAAGCACTCACTCTGCCATACTGTCCTTTGCTCTACCATACTGTCATTTGCTCAGATGGCCACATATGATATTCTTCGCTTGAGAGTCGAGTTGCTTGTATCTCTTCACATCGGCAGCATTCAGAGAAGGTGTGACTGAGGGAACACCATTTTCCACAACATACCAGAGATCGTTATCAATTGCTTCAAGATGCATTCGCATCTTATTCTTCCAGTAGGGGTAGTCCGTCCCATCGAAGGTAGGACACCCAGCAGAGACCTTGATCATACCTGTGGTCGACATAACTAAAACTCCAGGCGGTTAAACCAAAATCACACAGAACAAGGGAGTACCTTGCTCTGATACCAATTGAAAGTGCGTTATATCGACTAGAGGGGGGTGAATAGGCGATTTTTATGAAATTCTTCACTGAGGAATTTGCCGGTGAGGAAATTCCTTAGCGAAGAACTACTAGCAGCGGAATAAGTACTCAAAGCTAAACATAACAGAATACAAGCATAGTCATCATGATGAAATGAAGACAGGCACAGAGTACAGGAAGCGTAATCATAGGATAACACAGGATGAAGACAAACAGACTGAAGAAATTGAACTGAGGAAATTGAGAAAGTCTTCAGTTAAAGTCTTCAAACACATATATGAACAAACATACAACACAGTTATGAGGAAATGAAAGAGTTGAGGAAATAGAACCAGTAAGGTCGGTGAAGACAATGATTTGGTAAACCAGTTCCAACTGATGTCTCAGTTGTACGTCTGGTTGGAGCGGCTGAGTATTTAAACTCGAGGACACACAGTCCCGGACACCCAGTCAAGGACACTTAGTCCAAGACACCCAGTCCTCACCGTATTCTCCTTGAACTAAGGTCACACAGACCTCGTCCAATCACTCATGGTAAGTCTTCAGGCAACTTCCAAACCTTCACAAACTTGGTCACCCGGCGATCCACAATTCCTCTTGGATGCTCTAGACCATGACGCCTAACCGTCTGGAAGAAGCACAGTCTTCAAAGGTAACAAGCGTCGGATCCACTCAGGATGAATCTCTTCAGTGATGCTCAATCACTTGGGGTTTGTAGGTGTTTGGGTTTTGGGTTTTTGGTTTTTCCTCACTTGATGATTTTCGCTCAAAGTCCTTAGAGGATGGGTTGCTCTCAAATGACAAGTGTCGATTTCTCTTGGAGTAGCCTCAACCAGCTAGTGGTTGTAGGGGGCGGCTATTTATAGCCTAGGGAGCAGCCCGACATGATAAGACATAAATGCCCTTCAATGATATGACCGTTAGGTGGATAGATATTTTGGAACAGCTGGCGCATAGCACAGCAACGGTCGGAATTTTAAGTAGCAAAATCTTCAGGGCTATCATGTTCCTCACTGTGTAGGCAATCTGCACTGGCGAATTCCTAACTCCTCAGTCAGGACAAATTCCTCAGAGACCAGAAGAACTTCGTCTCTGTCACTTAAGAAATTGACTGAAATGTATGAGATTTCCAATGGCTTCACTCGAAGGGATTGGTAGGTAGGATTTTGAGTTGAGCATCACATGGAAATTTTTCCTTAGTATTTCCTCGACCCCCTTTAACAGTACGGTGTTTCCTATGACTCAAGAAAGGGAAAAACAAAACTATGAAAACAAAAGTCTTCAAGCTTCATATTCCTCGCATGAATATCAAGTCTTCACGGACACACCAATTTCTTCACTTTCAAAGTCTTCATGAAGGTCTTCAGAAATACCAAAATCTTCAGTCAAAGATATTCATTTTTAGGGGTCGACTTTTCCTGTAAATATCAAACTCCTCATAGACTTATAGACCTGTGTACACTCACACACGCATTAGTCCCTTAACCTATAAGTCTTCAATACACCAAAATCACTAAGGGGCACTAGATGCACTTACAATTTCCTCTAGATCAAAATCAAGAACTCTATCAAGTGCAAATTCTAGAATAACCTTAGTTATACGTTTCATTTCTTCATAACCCAAAAGCAAACTAAGTTCATTATGATGTGCAAGGGAAATCAAGTCATCACAATTTTTGGACACGATAAGATCATGAAATAATTTGCATTGGTTATTGAAATGATCACATTCATTGCAAAGTTCACAAGTACGGCTAAGAAAATTTAAATTTTCAGCACAAACATCTAGCCTTTCTTGCAACCATTTAGTTTCCAAATACTTGTGCCTCTTGCAAAATCTATCTTCCCTGTTTGGTATTACTTGCAAACTCTATGCACTCCACAAAAATCGACATGCTTATAAGAGATATTTTCATCATGACTAGTGCAATCATCATTAGTACTATGGATATTCAAGGAGTTCATACTAACAACATTGCAATCACGCTCATCATTAAAAGATTTAGTGCCAAACATTTTATAGACTTCTTCTTCTAGCACTTGAGCACAATTTTCCTTTCCATCATTCTCACGGAAGATATTAAAAAGATGAAGCGTATGAGGCAAACTCAATTCCATTTTTTTCTTTTATAAAATAAACTAGTGCTAAAACAAGAAACAAAAAGATTAGATTGCAAGGTCTAAAGATATACCTTCAAGCACTAACCTCCCCGGCAATGGCGCCAGAAAAGAGCTTGATGTCTACTACACAACCTTCTTCTTGTAGACGTTGTTGGGCCTCCAAGTGCAGAGGTTTGTAGGACAGTAGGAAATTTCCCTCAAGTTGATGACCTAAGGTTTATCAATCTGTAGGAGGCGTTGGATGAAGATGGCCTCTCTCAAGCAACCCTGCAACCAAATAACAAAGAGTCTCTTGTGTCCCCAACACACCCAATACAATGGTAAATTGTATAGGTGCACTAGTTCGGCGAAGAGATGGTGATACAAGTGCTATATGGATGGTAGCTATAGGTTTTTGTAATCTGAAAATATAAAAATAGCAAGGTAACTAATGATAAAAGTGAGCACAAACGGTTTTGCAATGTGTTGAAACAAGGCCCAAGGTTCATACTTTCACTAGTGCAAGTTCTCTCAACAATAATAACATAATTGGATCATATAACTATCCCTCAACATGGAACAAAGAGTCACTCCAAAGTCACTAATAGCGGAGAACAAATGAAGAGATTATGGTAGGGTACGAAACCACCTCAAAGTTATCCTTTGTGATCGATCTATTCAAGAGTCCGTAGTAAAATAACACGAAGCTATTCTTTTCGTTCAATCTATCATAGAGTTTGTACTAGAATAACACCTTAAGACACAAATCAACCAAAACCCTAATGTCACCTAGATACTCCATTGTCACCTCAAGTATCCATGGGCATGATTATACGATATGCATCACACAATCTCAGATTCATCTATTCAACCAACACAAAGAACTTCAAAGGGTGCCCCAAAGTTTCTACCAGAGAGTCAAGACGAAAACGTGTGCCAACCCCTATGCATAAGTTCACGAGGTCACGGAACTCGCAAGTTGATCACCAAAACATACATCAAGTGGAATACGTGATATCCCATTGTCACCATAGATAAGCACATGCAAGACATATATCAAGTGTTCTCAAATCCTTAAAGACTCAATCTGATAAGATAACTTCAAAGGGAAAACTCAATGCATTACAAGAGAGTAGAGGGGGAGAAACATCATAAGATCCAACTATAATAGCAAAGCTTGCGATACATCAAGATCGTACCACCTCAAGAACATGAGAGAGAGAGAGATCAAACACATAGCTACTGGTACATACCCTCAGCCCCGAAGGCAAACTACTCCCTCCTCGTCAAGGAGAGCATCGGGATGATGAAGATGGCCACCGGAGAGGAATTTCCCCCTCCCGCAGGGTGTCGGAACGAGTCTAGATTGGTTTTCTGTGGCTACGGAGGCTTCTGGTGGCGGAACTCCTGATCTATTGTGATCTCCGATGTTTCTAGGGTATATTGATATATATATATATAGGCGAAAGAAGCCGGTCAGGGGAGCCACGAGGGGCCCACGAGGGTGGGGGGCACACCCAGGGGGGTAGGGCGCGCCTCCCTGCCTCATGCCTCCCTCGAAGCTTCCCTGACGTCTACTCCAAGTCTCCTAGGTTGCTTCCATTCCAAAAATAAGTTCCGTGAAGTTTCAGGTCAATTGGACTTCATTTGATTTTCCTTTTTTGCAATACTCTAAAACAAGGGAAAAAAAGAAAATGGCACTAGGCTCTAGGTTAATAGGTTAGTCCCAAAAATCATATAGAATAGCATATAAATGCATATAAAACATCCAAGGTTGATAATATAATAGCGTGGAACAATCAAAAATTATAGATACGTTGGAGATGTATCAATGCGCAATTCCAAACACCCCAGTAGTATCTACATGGGGGTTGAAGCCGACGACTGGGAACTCTCAAATATAAAAACGGCCGCACAGGAGGATACAACCCTTCATAAAGGCACGAATATATTACAAAAGCCTTAGTTCATAATACAAACTCCCAAATTGTTCGGACTCGTTCACTCGAACACTACATCCTTCGAGCATTGGCCTTCTACAAGACGGGCACCTTTTAGTACGTCCTCAAAATAGCGCTCCGGTGTGCGATGGTTCTTGCTTTCGGGCGGGCCCTCAACTGCCACCTTTTTAGCCTTCATCTTCGCCCAGTGCATCTTAACATGAGCGAAGGCCATTCACGCTCCTTCTATGCAGGACCACTTCTTGACGGTGTCGATTCGGGGCAGCGCATCGACGAGATGCCACACGAGGCCGAAGTAGCTGTCCGGAACGGCTTCGGTCGGCCACAACCGGACTATTACGTCCTTCATGGCCGCGCTGGACATCTTGTGCAGCTCCGCCCATTGTGCCATTTGGTCATTTAGCAGTGCGGGATGCTCCTGCCCCGCAAACTGCGACTAGAATAGCTTCTCCGTTGCGTAACTCTCCTGGGCCAAGAAGAATTGGGCGGCGTCCGCAGCACTCTTCGGTAGATCTGCATATGTGTCTGGAGAACTCCATAGTCGATTAAGCAAGGCATACCCCCGATCCCCAAATTTAGCCTGTAACGGAAAGGGCTTACCAGCCGCTATCTGTCCGGCTTGACGGATTTCCTCGCGCACCGCACGGGACTCGGACCGCGCCTTCTTGGTGTCTTGAAGGCCTTGGCGAGTTCGGTCCCCTTCGCCTTATTTTCCTCTTCTAAGGACTCACACTTGTGGGTGGTGTCCTTGAGCTTTTGCTCCACCTCGGTCACCCGTTCCTCAAAATGGTGCCGAGCGGCCTGTTCAGTCGTCAAGTCCCCATCCGCTTTATCAGCAGCCGCCTTGCTTACCCTAGCTCGCTCCTTGGCTTGGGTAAGCTCGCCCCTGAGGGTTTCAACCGCGGCAGCACCATCTGCACCAAACACACACATTGCAGCTCTAGAACATCCCATAGAATACAGACATAAACATGCATAAAATAAGAGTATTTCATACCTTGCGCTTGGTCGAGCCGTTTGTTCATGAGGACTAGGTCCTCATCAGCTCGTTCTAGTTTCTGTTTGAGTTCGGAAATTTCTGCTGACTAGGCAGTCACTGCTAACAAGGAGGCTTGTTTTAATCCAAATAAAATAGCATGTTACCATCTAACAACTGACTATTGATCCTCTGCTCACTTTTCTTTCAAAGAACTGAACAGAGTCTCAGGGGCTATTGTCTATATACAGGCATATTTCTCATGAAACTGGTCAAAAATATTACATTGCGTACCTCAAAGCCTGCTAATAGGCTGGAGAAAGGCTTCGTTTAGCCCGCTCTTGGTGGACTGAATCTTCTCAGCCATCGTACCCATAAGGATACGGTGCTCATCCAGGATGGATGCACTTTGTAGTACGTCCACCGTGGTATTCGGCGCCTCCGGATTAACAGGGGACGCCACTCCCCCTTCCCCTGCAGGGAGTTGCTCAGTAGACTCCAGAGCCGTTGGGGTCTCCGGAGTAGTATGCGGCTGTGGGTCGGACTGACCGGGGCCCCCGTCGCCGGTCTTTGTGGGGGCCGTACCCCCCAGTCCTTCGGCAGCCAAGGTGTTGCCCTCTGGCACCGTTAAGTCGCCCCCCTCCCGCATCTCTTCGAGGCCGGGGGAGGGCCTATGCGATGACACCTCGGTGTCATCTGCCCTAGGCGGCGTGGAGGCTGGGGGAGGCGATTTGCTCTCCATCATCTCCGGCGGCAGATCCCCCAAGGATGAGGATTGCTGGGGGGAGACTGCGGGCCGGACCAAAAAATAGAACTTAGAGTTATCATAACAGTCCATAGAGATTGGATGTATATGAAGAAAAAATCCGGACTACTTATGAGTCAGCTTGGGGCTTGGTCCGGCAACGGTGTTTTGGGATGGCCTCGGCATCTGATTCCGAGTCATCGAAGAGGGTAATATTGTCCCTCTTGGATGCTTCGGCCTCCAGGTCTTCGGAGGCCGCCCTCTTCTTGCCCTTGCGTAGAGGATCATCTTCCTCCTCCTCCTCCCCGTCTTCGTCATCGCCCTCATGAGAGGACTGGGCATCAGCTTCTCCGGACACTACGTCCGAAGCGCCCTCCTCTTTCTTCTTCTTCTTCTTCTTCTTATTCTTCTTCTTCTTGTCCTTCTTTACCGGCGCCTGATATGGTGCCGGGACCAGCATCCTCATTAGTAGAGGATCGGCTAGGTTTTTGGGGAGCGGAGCCTAACACCGGATCTACTCCGCCCTTTTGGTTCAGACCTGTTTTGGAGATGGACTATTCAATACTTCTCCTTAGGATAGATGCACCAATTGGTGTTCGGAGGTTTTATTTACCTCGGAGGCTGGATGATTGAAGTCGAGGCTGGTGTTGTCCGATGACTTTGGCCACGACTTCTGCTTCTTGAAAAGCAGCTTCCAGATCCCATTATGCGTTGTGTCGTAGATCCGTTGTAGGGTTTGCGGCCCTTCCGGATTGAACTCCCACATCCCGAGGGATCACCGCTGTTAAGGATGTGCTCGTCGGATCAACATCAGTTGGATCACATCAGCGAGGGTAATGTCCTTCGCACTCATGCCTTGGACGCGCTTTGCTACCTCTTGAGCACTGCGTTGGTTTTCCACGAAGAGGAAGGGATGATGCAGTAAAGTAGTGTAAGTATTTCCCTCAGCTTTTGAGAACCAAGGTATCAATCCAGTAGGAGGCTACGCGCGAATCCCTCGTACCTGCACAAAAAAAATAAATCCTCGCAACCAACGCGAATAGGGGTTGTCAATCTCTACACGGCCACTTACGAGAGTGAGATCTGATAGATATGATAAGATAATATTTTTGGTATTTTGTGATAAAGATGCAAAGTAAAATAAAGGCAGAGTAAAAAATCAAAGGAAATAAGTAAGTAGTAGGAGATTAATATGATGAAGATAGACCCGGGGGGCATAGGTTTCGCTATTGGCTTCTCTTGAGAGCATAAGTATTCTACGGTGGGTGAACAAATTACTGTTGAGCAATTGACAGAATTGAGCATAGTTATGAGAATATCTAGGTATGATCATGTATATAGGCATCACGTCCGAGAAAAGTAGACCGACTCATGCCTGCATCTACTACTATTACTCCACTCATCGACCGCTATCCAGCATGCATCTAGAGTATTAAGTTAAGAACAGAGTAACGCCTTAAGCAAGATGACATGATGTAGAGGGATAGACTCATGCAATATGATGAAAACCCAATCTTGTTATCCTCGATGGCAACAATAAAATACGTTCCTTGCTGCCCCTACTGTCACTGGGAAAGGACACTGCAAGATTGAACCCAAAGCTAAGCACTTCTCCCATTGCAAGAAAGATCAATCTAGTAGGCCAAACCAAACTGATAATTCGAAGAGACTTGCAAAGATAACCAATCATACATAAAAGAGTTCAGAGAAGATTCAAATATTGTTCATGATAGACTTGATCATAAACCCACAATTCATCAGTCTCAACAAACACACCGCAAAAACATGATTACATCGAATAGTTCTCCACAAGAGAGGGGGAGTACATTGTATTGAGATCCAAAGAGAGATAAGAAGCCATCTAGCTAATAACTATGGACACGTAGGTCTGAGGTAAACTACTCACACTTCATCGGAGGGGCTATGGTGTTGATGTAGAAGCCCTCCGTGATCGATGCCCCCTCCGGCGGAGCTCCGGAACAGGCCCCAAGATGGGATCTCGTGGATACAGAAAGTTGAGGCGGTGGAATTAGGTTTTGGCTCCGTATCTGATCGTTTGGGGGTACGTAGGTATATATAGGAGGAAGGAGTATGTCGGTAGAGCAACAGGGGGCCCATGAGGGTGGAGGGCGCACCTGGGGGGGGGGAGGGGTAGGCGCGCCCCCTACCTCGTGGCCTCCTCTTTTGTGTCTTGACGTAGGGTCCAAGTCTCCTTGGTCTTGTTCGTTGAGAAAATCACGTTCCCGAAGGTTTCATTCCGTCTGGACTCCGTTTGATATTCCTTTTCTTCGAAACCCTAAAACAGGCAAAAAACATCAATTCTGGGCTGGGCCTCCGGTTAATAGGTTAGTCCCAAAAATAATATAAAAGTGGATAATAAAGACCAATAATGTCCAAAACAGTAGATAATATAGCATGGAGCAATCAAAAATTATAGATACGTTGGAGACGTATCAATCATCCCCAAGTTTAATTCATGCTCGTCCTCGAATAGGTAAATGATAAAAACAGAATTTTTGATGCGGAGTGCTACTTGGCATAATTATAATGTAATTCTTCTTAATTGTGGTATGAATATTCAGATCCGAAAGATTCAAGACAAAAGTTTAATATTGACATAAAAATAATAATACTTCAAGTATACCAACAAAGCAATTATGTCTTCTCAAAATAACATGGCCAAAGAAAGTTATCCCTACAAAAACATATAGTTCTGGCTATGCTCCATCTTCACCACATAAAATATTTAAATCATGCACAACCCCGATGACAAGCCAAGCAATTGTTTCATACTTTTGACATTCTCAAAACTTTTTCAATTTTCACGCAATACATGAGGGTGAGCCATGGACATAACACTATAGGTGGAATAGAATGGTGGTTGTGGAGAAGACAAAAAGGGAGAAGATTGTCTCACATCAACTAGGCGTATCAACGGGCTATGGAGATGCCCATCAATAGATATCAATGTGAGTGAGTTGGGATTGCCATGCAACGGCTGCACTAGAGCTATAAGTATATGAAAGCTCAAAAAGAAACTAAGTGGGTGTGCATCCAACTTACTTGATCATGAAGACCTAGGGCATTTTGAGGAAGCCCATCATTGGAATATACAAGCCAAGTTATATAATGAAAAATTCCCACTAGTGTATGAAAGTGATAACATGAGAGACTCTCTACTATGAACATCATGGTGCTACTTTGAAGCACAAGTGTGGTAAAAGGATAGTAACATTGTCCCTTCTCTCTTTTTCTCTCATTTTTTGGGCCTTTTTTCTTCTTCTTTTTTAGCCTCTTTTCTTTCTCTTTTTTTCGTCCGGAGTCTCATCCCGACTTGTGGTGGAATCATAGTCTCCATCATCCTTTCCTCACTGGGACAATGCTCTAATAATGATGATCATCAGACTTCTATTTTTCTTACAACTCAACAATTACAACTCGATACTTAGAACAAAATATGACTATATGAATGCCTCCGGCGATGTACCGGGATATGCAATGAATCAAGAGTGACACGTGTGAAAGAATTATGAATGGTGGCTTTGCCACAAATACGATGTCAACTACATGATCATGCTAAGCAATATGACAATGATGGAGTGTGTCATAATAAACGAAACGGTGGAAAGTTGCATGGCAATATATCTCGGAGTGGCTATGGAAATGCCATAATAGGTAGGTATGGTGGCTATTTTGAGGAATGTATATGGTGGGTGTATAATACCGGCGAAAGGTGTGCAGTATTAGAGAGGCTAGCAAAGGTGGAAGGGTGAGAGTGCGTATAATCCATGGACTCAACATTAGTCATAAAGAACTCATATACTTATTGCAAAAATCTACAAGTTATCAAAGCAAAGTATTACGCGCATGCTCCTAGGGGGATAGATTGGTATGAAAAGACCATCGCTCGTCCCCGACCGCCACTCACAAGGAAGACAATCAAAAAATAAATCATGCTCCGACTTCATCACATAACGGTTCACCATACGTGCATGCTATGGGAATCACAAACTTTAACATAAGTATTTCTCAAATTTACAACTACTCAACTAGCACAACTTTAATATCACCATCTTTATATCTCAAAACAATTATCAAGCATCAAACTTCTCATAGTATTCAACACACTCATAAGAAATTTTATTATTAATCTTGTATACCAAGCATATTAGGATTTTAATGAAATTACCATGCTATTTGAAACTCTCAAAATAATCTAAGTGAAGCATGAGATATCAATAGTTTCTATAAAACAAATCCACCACCGTGCTCTAAAAGATATAAGTGAAGTACTAGAGCAAAACGATATAACTCAAAAGATATAAGCGAAGCACATAGAGTATTCTAACAAATTCCAAATCATGTATGGCTCTCTCAAAAGGTGTGTACATCAAGGATGATTGTGGTAAACTAAAAAGTAAAGACTCAAATCATACAAGACGCTCCAAGCAAAACACATATCATGTGGCGAATAAAAATATAGCTCCAACTAAAGTTACCGATAGAAGTAGACTAAAGAGGGTATGCCTTCCAGGGCATCCCCAAGCTTTAGATTTTAGGTGTCCTTAGATTATCTTGGGGGTGCAATGGGCATCCCCAAGCTTAGGCTCTTGCCACTCCTTGTTCCATAATCCATCAAATCTTTACCCAAAACTTGAAAACTTCACAACACAAAACTTAAAGTAGAAAATCTCGTGAGCTCTGTTAGCGAAATAAAATTAAAGAACACTTCAAGGTACTGTAATGAACTCATTCTTTATTTATATTGGTGTTATACCTACTGTATTTCAACTTCTCTACGGTTTATAAACTATTTTACTAGCCATAGATTCATCAAAATAAGCGAACAACACACGAAAAACAGAATCTGTCAAAAACAGAACAGTCTGTAGTAATCTGTATCTAGAGCAAGATCTGGAACCCCAAAAATTCTAAAATAAATTGCTGGACGTGAGGAATGTATCTATTAATCATCTTCAAAAAGAATTAACTAAATATCACTCTCCAAATAAAAATGGCAGTAGTTCTAGTGAGCGCTAAAGTTTCTGTTTTTTTACAGCAAGGGTAACAAGACTTTCCCCAAGTCTTCCCAACGGTTCTACTTGGCACAAACACTATCTAAACAAAAAAACACAAACAAAACAGAGGCTAGATAAATTATTTATTACTAAACAGCAGCAAAAAGCAAGGAATAAAAATGAAATTGGGTTGCCTGCCAACAAGCGCTATCGTTTAACGCCCCTAGCTAGGCATAACAAGCAAGGATAGATCTAGGTATTGCCATCTTTGGTAGGCAATCCATAAGTGGATCTCATAATAGATTCATAAGGTAATTTAATTTTCTTTGTAGGAAAGTGTTCCATGCCTTTCCTTAATGGAAATTGGAATCTAATATTTCCTCCCTTCATATCAGTAATTGCACCAATCGTTCTAAGGAAAGGTCTACCAAGAATAATAGGACATGAAGGATTGCAATCTATGTCAGGAACAATAAAATCTATGGGCACATAATTCCTATTTGCAATAATAAGAATATCATTAATTCTTCCCATAGGTTTCTTAACAGTGAAATCCGCAAGGTGCAAGTTTGAAGAGCAATCATCAAAATCACGGAAACCTAACAAATCACACAAAGTCTTTGGAATCGTGGAAACACTAGCACCCAAATCACATAAAGCATAACATTCATGATCTTCAATTTTAATTTTAATAGTTGGTTCCCACTCATCATAAAGTTTTCTAGGGATAGAAACTCCCAATTCAAGTTTTTCTTCATAAGATTGCATCAAGGCATCAACGATATGTTTAGTAAACGCTTTATTTTGACTATAAGCATGAGGAGAATTTAGCACGAATTGTAACAAGAAGTACAATCAATCAAAGAGCAATTTTCATAGTTAAATTCCTCGAAATCCATAATATTGGGTTTAGCAACATCTAGGGTTTTAATTTCTCCAATCCCACTTTTATCAATTTTAGCATCAAGATCAAAAAATTCTGAATTCTTGGAACGCCTTCTAGGTAAAGGTGGATCATATTCATTCCCATCATTATCAAGATTCATATTTCAAAACAAAGATTTAATAGGGGACACATCAATAACTTTTAGATCTTCATCTTTATTTTCATAGGAACTCGAAGAACACGCTCTTATAAAGGCATCTTTCTTAGCATGCATCCTAGCGGTTCTTTCTTTGCACTCATCAATGGAAATTCTCATGGATTTCAGAGACTCATTGATATCATGCTTAGGTGGAATAAATCTAAGTTTCAAAGAATCATCATCAAGAGAAATTATATCAACGTTCCTAGCGAACTCATCAATCTTAAGCAATTTTTCTTCAATCAAGGCATTAAAATTCTTTTGCGAAGTAATAAATTCTTTAATATTAGATTCAAAATAAGAGGGCATCTTATTATAATTTCCGTAAGAATTGTTGTAGGAATTACCATAATTATTAGAGGGATTACTAGGATAAGGCCTAGGGTTGAAATTTCCTCTATACGCGTTGTTACCAAAATTGTTCCTTCCAACAAAATTCACATCCATAGATTCATTATTATTCTCAATCAAAGTAGACAAGGGCATATCATTAGGATCAGAAGAAACACTCTTATTAGCAAATAATTTCATAAGTTCATCCATCTTTCCACTCAAATCATTGATTTCTTCTATCGCATGCACCTTTTTATTAGTAGATCTTTCAGTATGCCAATGATAATAATTAACCATAATATTATCTAGGAGTTTAGTAGCTTCTCCTAAAGTGATTTCCATAAAAGTGCCTCCCACGGTCGAGTCTAAAAGATTTCTAGAAGCAAAATTCAATCTGGCATAAAAAAATTGTATAATCATCCACAAATTTAAACCAGAGTAGGGCAATTACGTATCATTAGTTTCATTCTCTCCCAAGCTTGTGCAACATGTTCATGATCAAGTTGCTTAAAATTCTTAAAATTGTTTCTAAGAGAGATGATCTTAGCGGGAGGAAAATACTTAGAGATAAAAGCATCTTTGCACTTGTTTCATGAATCAATACTATTTTTAGGCAAATACGAAAACCAAGCTTTAGCACGAACTCTAAGTGAAAAAGGAAATAGCTTCAATTTAACAATATCATTATCCACATCTTTCTTCTTTTGCACATCACACAAATCAATTAAGATATTTAGATGGGTAGTGGCATCTTCACAAGGAAGGCCGGAAAACGGATCTTTCATGACAAGATTCAGCAAAGCAGTATTAATTTCACAAGATTCAGCACCAGTAAGAGGAGCAATCGGAGTGCTAATAAAATCATTGTTGTTGGTATTGGTGAAGTCACACAATTTAGTATTATCTTGAGCCATCGTGACAAGCAAGCAAACTAACACACAAGCAAACAAAAAGCAAGTGGGCAAAAAGAGGCAAATAGAGAAAGAGAGGGAGGATAGAGAGAGAGAGGGCGAATAAAATGGCAAGGGTGAAATGGGGGAGAGGAAAACCAGAGGCAAATGGCAAATAATGTAATGCGGGAGATAAGGGTATGTGATGGGTACTTGGTATGATGACTTTTGCGTAGACCTCCCCGGCAACGGCGCCAGAAATCCTTCTTGCTACCTCTTGAGCATTGCGTTGGTTTTCCCCGAAGAGGAAGGGATGATGCAGCAAAGTAGCGTAAGTATTTCCCTTAGTTTTTTTAGAACCAAGGTATCAATCCAGTAGGAGGCTACGCGCGAGTCCCTCGTACCTGCACAAAACAAATAAATCCTCGCAACCAACGCGAATAGGGGTTGTCAATCCCTACACGGCCACTTACGAGAGTGAGATCTGATAGATATGATAAGATAATATTGTTGGTATTTTTGTGATAAAGATGCAAAGTAAAACAAAGGAAAAGTAAAAAAGCAAAGGAAATAACTAAGTAGTAGGAGATTAATATGATGAAGATAGACCTGGGGGCCATACGTTTCACTAGTGGCTTCTCTTGAGAGCATAAGTATTCTACGGTGGGTGAACAAATTATTGTTGAGCAATTGACAGAATTGAGCATAGTTATGAGAATATCTAGGTATGATCATGTATATAGGCATCACGTCCGAGACAAGTAGACCGACTCCTGCCTGCATCTACTACTATTACTCCACTCATCGACCGCTATCCAGCATGCATCTAGAGTATTAAGTTAAGAACAGAGTAACGCCTTAAGCAAGATGACATGATGTAGAGGGATAGACTCATGCAATATGATGAAAACCCAATCTTGTTATCCTCGATGGCAACAATACAATACGTGCCTTGCTGCCCCTACTGTCACTTGGAAAGGACACTGCAAGATTGAACCCAAAGCTAAGCACTTCTCCCATTGCAAGAAAGATCAATCTAGTAGGCCAAACCAAACTGATAATTCGAAGAGACTTGCAAAGATAACCAATCATACATAAAAGAGTTCAGAGAAGATTCAAATATTGTTCATAGATAGACTTGATCATAAACCCACAATTCATCGGTCTCAACAAACACACCGCGAAAACAAGATTACATCGAATAGTTCTCCACAAGAGAGGGGAGAACATTGTATTGAGATCCAAAAAGAGACAAGAAGCCATCTAGCTAATAACTATGGACTTGTAGGTCTGAGGTAAACTACTCACACTTCATCGGAGGGGCTATGGTGTTGATGTAGAAGCCCTCCGTGATCGATGCCCCCTCCGGCGGAGCTCCGGAACAGGCCCCAAGATGGGATCACGTGGATACAGAAAGTTGCAGTGGTGGAATTAGGTTTTTGGCTCTGTATCTGATCGTTTGGGGGTACGTAGGTATATATAGGAGGAAGGACTATGTCGGTGGAGTAACAGGGGGCCCACGAGGGTGGAGGGCGCGCCTGGGGTGGGGTAGGCGCGCCCCCTACCTCGTGGCCTCCTCTTTTGTGTCTTAACGTAGGGTCCAAGTCTCTTGGGTCTTGTTCGTTGAGAAAATCACGTTCTCGAAGGTTTCATTCCGTTTGGACTCCGTTTGATATTCCTTTTCTTCGAAACCCTAAAACAGGCAAAAAAAACAGCAATTCTGCGCTGGGCCTCCGGTTAATAGGTTAGTCCCAAAAATAATATAAAAGTGGATAATAAAGCCCAATAATGTCCAAAACAGTAGATAATATAGCATGGAGCAATCAAAAATTATAGATACGTTGGAGACGTATCACGCTTCTGCAGCAGCAGCAGCACCTCATTGACCGACCCCGAATCTGGACCCTTGTTGGTCCAGGATGTGAGCCTTAGCGGGGGTCCGGATCTGAAGGCTCGAGCAGCTACCCACTTAGAGTCGCGGGTTTCTGTGATATAGAACCATTCTTGTTGCCATATCTAGACGGTGTCTACAAAGACTCCCTTTGGACAGTTGACTTTGGGGAGTGATATGTCTCCATCGTATCTATAATTTTTGATTGTTCCATGCCAATATTCTACAACTTTCATATACTTTTGGCAACTTTTTATACTATTTTTGGGCCTAACATATTGATCCAGTGTCCAGTGCCAGTTCCTGTTTGTTGCATGTTTTCTGTTTCGCGGAATATCCATATCAAACGGAGTCCGAATGGGATAAAAATTGACGGAGATTTTTTTTGGAATATATATGATTTTTGCGAAGAAAAATCCACGCCAGACGGTGCCCGAGGTGGCCACGAGGCAGGGGGGCGCGCACTTGACCCTTGTGGGCCACCCGTAAGGCTGTTGATGCCCTTCTTTCGCCGCAAGAAAGCTAATATCCGGATAGAGACCGTGTTAAAAATTCAGCCCAATCGGAGTTACGGATCTTCGGGAATATAAGAAACGGTGAAAGGGAAGAATCTGGGAACGCAGAAACAGAGAGAGACAGAGAGACATATCCAATCTCGGAGGGGCTCTCGCCCCTCCCGTGCCATGGAGGCCATGGACCAGAGGGGAAACCCTTCTTCCATCTAGGGAGGAGGTCAAGGAAGAAGAAGAAGGAGGGGGGCTCTCTACCCCTCGCTTCCGGTGGCATCGGAGTGCCACCGGGGGCCATCATCATCACCGTGATCTACACCAACACCTCTGCCATCTTCACCAACATCTCCATCACCTTCCCCCCTCTATCTACAGCGGTCCACTCTACCGCAACCCGCTGTACCCTCTACTTGAACATCGTGCTTTATGATTCATATTATTATCCAATAATGTGTTGCCATCCTATGATGTCTGAGTAGATTTTCGTTGTCCTATCGATGGTTGATGAATTGCTATGATTGATTTAATTTGCTTGTGGTTATGTTGCTGTCCTTTGGTGCCCATCATATGATTGCACCGTGGATCACACCCTAGGGTTAGTTGTATGTTGATAGGACATGTATTGGAGGGCAAGAGTGACAGAAGCTTCAACCTAGCATAGAAATTGATGCATACGGGATTGAAGGGGGACCAATATACCTTAATGCTATGGTTGGGTTTTACCTTAATGAACATTAGTAGTTGAGGATGCTTGCTAATAGTTCCAATCGTAAGTGCATAGAATTCCAAGTCAGGATGACATGCTAGCAGCGGCCTCTCCCATATAATACTTGCTATCGGTCTAGTAAAGTAGTCAATTGCTTAGGGGCAATTTCGCAACTCCTACCACCACTTTTGCACACTCGCTATATTTACTTTATTGTTTCTTTATCTAAACAGCCCCTACTTTTTATTTACTTGCTCTTTATTATCTTGCAAACCTATCCAACAACACCTACAAAATACTTCTAGTTTCATACTTGTTCTAGGTAAAGCGAACGTCAAGCGTGCGTAGAGTTGTATCGGTGGTCGATAGAACTTGAGGAAATATTTGTTCTGCCTTTAGCTCCTCATTGGGTTCGACACTCTTACTTATAGAAAACTGTTGCGATCCCCTATACTTGTGGGTTATCAAGACCTTTTTCTGGCGTCGTTGCCGGGGAGCAATAGCATGGGGTGAATATTCTCGTGTGTGCTTGTTTTCTTCATCACTAAGTAATTTTTATTTGTTGTTCTTAGTTGTTTTCTATCTTTATTTATGGGTAGTAAACGCAAAATACCAAAAAAAATTAATTGTACCTACTGAACCAATGGTTGAAGAACCACTCAAAATCTATCACACTACTGAAGCCTATTACTTGGATCATCTTCGATCCCTATGTGCTCGTGCTGAAACCCCAACTAGCTTAGTTGAGGGCAAATCCTTAGATGACCATGCTTGTTATGTGCGACACCGAATATCTGAAAAAGGGAAACTTTTACTGGGTCAAATTCATCGTTTGCAATGCTATGCTTTGAATTTATGTGAAATATATGATTTTACTTGTTGTTGTGAAAATCCTGAGAAACACCTTCCCTATCAATGTGAGTTTAGTGACAATGGAATCTTATCTTCGTATGATAAGGGTGTTTATAGTTACTATGATGTTCAACAAATTGAAGAATTTGTTGCTTTTAAGGCTGCTTACGAAATTACTTATTTGATTGAAAAGTATGATGCTACTCTTTACAAATCTGAAAATTTTGCCATACTTAAATATTGCTATGATAATTATGCTTCTAATGCCTATGTTGAACCATATATTGAGGACTACTCCGCTGTCCAAGAAGAGACTAATATTTTTCAGGAGTCTATGGAAGAAGAAATTGATGAAACTGTGAGCTCATTGGATGAAAAAGATGATGAGGAGAGCGAAGAACAAAAGGAGGAAGAGCGGATTAGCTACCCGTGCCCACCTTCTAATGAGAGTAACTCTTCAATTCATACATTGTTCAATTTCCCTTCGTGCTTACCGGAGGATGATTGCTATGATGATTGTTATGATCCTGTTGATTCTTTTGAAATATCCCTTTTTGATGATGCTTGCTATGCTTGTGGCCAAGATGCCAATATGAATTATGCTTATGGAGATGAACTTGCTATAGTTCCTTATATTAAACATGAAATTGTTGCTATTGCACATGATAGTCCTCTTATATTTTTGAATTCTCCAAACTACACTATATCGGAGAAGTTTGCTCTTATTAAGGAATATATTGATGGGTTGCCTTTTACCGTTGCACATGATGATTTTGATGAATATAATATGCATGTGCTTGCTGCTCCTACTTGCAATTATTATGAGAGAGGAACTATATATCCACCTCTCTATGTTTCCAATATGATAAAATTGCAAGAAACTGTTTATACTATGCATTAGCCTTTACTTTGTGTGCATGAATTGTTCTTTTATGACATGCCGATGCATAGGGAGAGATTTAGACTTTGTCATTACATGATATATGTTACCTTGTGCTCACCATTAAATTACAAATCATTATTAATTAAAATTGGCTTTGATATACCTTGGGATCCGGGTGGATCCATTACTTGAGCACTATATGCCTAGCTTAATGGCTTTAAAGAAAGCACTACCAGGGAGACAACCCGGAAGTTTTAGAGAGTCATTTATTTCTGTTGAGTGCTTTTATATAGTTTAAAAACAACAAAAATAAAGAGGGGAACCCGAAACTCTTTCAAAAAGGAAAGCGAAAGTGAGAAAGACAAGCATTGTTGAAGTGGGAGCTAGCCTTGAACTTTGTTCATGCTCACGGAAACTTTGTGAATCTTGATTACAAAAACTTTTCAATAAAACTAATTATACCCTTGTACAATTCCATTGTATTATAAAAATAATGTGCCAAGGTTTGCCTTTAGGATGTTTACATTTGCTTGATGGTTTGTACGGTGCAGGACAGAAACTTTGGCTCTAGTGCGCGATTTTACATTTTTTGCTGGAACGTCAAATGGTTCTGATTCTTTTTGCACTGTCTTCCTATAAAAATTGTTTATATTTCCGAATTTTTGTAGAATTATTCAAGTATCAGAAGTATGGTGAATGTTCATATTATTACAGACTGTTCTGTTTTAGACAGATTCTGTTTTTTATGCATAGTTTGCTTGTTTTGATGAAAATATCGATTCATATCAGTGGATGAAGCCATGAAAAAGTTATATTAAAGTAGACACAATGCAAAAACAAAATATGAATTGGTTTGTAGAAGTACTTAGAGTAGTGATTTGCTTCATTATACTAACGGATCTTACCGAGTTTTCTGTTGAAGTTTTGTGTGGATGAAGTGTTCGATGATCGAGAAGGTCTTGATGTGAGAAGAAGGAAGAGAGGCAAGAGCTCAAGCCTGGGGATGCCCGAGGCACCCCAAGTAAATATTCAAGGAGACTCAAACGTCTAAGCTTGGGTATGCCCCGGAAGGCATCCCCTCTTTCTTCAACAAGTATCGGTATGTTTTCGGATTCGTTTCGTTCATGCGATATGTGCAAACTTGGAGCATATTTTGCATTTATTTTTCACTTTTCTTTTATGCACCATGCTGGTATGAGACAATCCTTGGTTGATTTATAGAATGCTCATTGCACTTCACTTATATCTTTTGAGTATGGCTTTATAGAATGCTTCATGTGCTTCGCGTATATCATTTGAAGTTTGGATTGCCTGTTTCTCTTCACTTAGACAACCGCCATTTGTAGAATGATCTTTTGCTTCACTTAGATTTGTTAGAGCGTGGGCATACCTTTTGTAGAAAGAATTAAACTCTCTTGCTTCACTTATATCTATTTAGAGAGATGACAGGAATAGGTCATTCACATGGTTAGTCATAAAATCCTACATAAACTTGTAGATCACTAAATATGATATGTTTGATTCCTTGCAATAGTTTTGCGATATAAAGATGGTGATATTAGAGTCATGCTAGTGGGTAGTTGTGGATTAGTAGAAATACTTGTGTTGAGGTTTGTGATTCCCGTAGCATGCACGTATGGTGAACCGTTATGTAACAAAGTCAGAGCATGATTTATTTATTGATTGTCTTCCTTATGAGTGGTGGTCGGGGACGAGCGATGGTCTTTTCCTACCAATCTATCCCCCTAGGAGCATGCGCGTAGTACTTTGTTTCGATGACTAATAGGTTTTTTTAATAAGTATGTGAGTTCTTTATGACTAACGTTGAGTCCATTGATTATGCGCACTCTCACCCTTCCACAATTGCTAGCCTCTCTAGTACCGCGCAACTTTCGCCGGTACCATAAACCCACCATATACCTTCCTCAAAACAGCCACCATACCTACCTATCATGGCATTTCCATAGCCATTCCGAGATAATATTGCCATGCAACTTCCATCATCATCATATACATGACTTGAGCATTCATTGTCATATTGCTTTGCATGATCATAAGATAGCTAGCATGATGTTTTCATGGCTTGTCCGTTTATTGATGCCATTGCTACGCTAGATCATTGCACATCCCGGTACACCGTCGGAGGCATCCATATAGAGTCATACTTTTTTCTAAACATTGAGTTGTAATATTGAGTTGTAAGTAAATAAAAGTGTGATGATCATCATTATTAGAGCATTGCCCCAGTGAGGAAAGGATGATGGAGACTATGATTCCCCCATAAGTCGGGATGAGAGTCCGGACTTTAAAAAAAATAAAAGAGGCCAAAGAATCCCAAATAAAAAAAGAGGCCAAAGAAGCCCACCAAAAAAATGAGAGAAAAAGAGAGAAGGGGCAGTGCTACTATCCTTTTTCCACACTTGTGCTTCAAAGTAGCACCATGTTCTTCATATAGAGAGTCTCTTGAGTTATCACTTTCATATACTAGTGGGAATTTTCATTAAAGAACTTGGCTTGTATATTCCGATGATGGGCTTCCTCAAATGCCTGAGGTCTTCATGAGCAAGCAAGTTGTATGCACACCCACTTAGTTTCAGTTGGAGCTTTCTTACACCTATAGCTCTAGTGCATTCGTTGCATGGCAATCCCTACTCACTCACATTGATATCTATTGATGGGCATCTCCATAGCCCGTTGATACGCCTAGTTGATGTGAGACTATCTTCTCATTTTTTTTCTTCTCCACCATCATATTCTATTCCACCTATAGTGCTATGTCCATGGCTCAGGCTCATGTATTGCGTGAAAGTTGAAAAGGTTTGAGAACGTCAAAAGTATGAAACAATTGCTTGGCTTGTCATCAGGGTTGTAAATGATGTGAATATTTTGTGTGGTGAAGATGGAGCATAGCCAGACTATATGATTTTGTAGGGATAACTTTCTTTGGCCATGTTATTTTGAAAAGACATGATTGCTTTATTACTAGGCTTGAAGTATTATTGTTTTTATGTCAAATGATAGACTATTGCTTTGAATCACTCGTATCTTAATATTCATGCCATGATTAGATTACATGATCAAGATTATGCTAGGTAGCATTCCACATCAAAAATTGTCTTTTTTATCATTTACCTACTCGAGGACGAGTAGGAATTAAGCTTGGGGATGCTGATACGTCTCCGTCGTATCTATAATTTTTGATTGTTCCATGCCAATATTCTACAACTTTCATATACTTTTGGCAACTTTTTATACTATTTTTGGGACTAACATATTGATCCAGTGCCCAGTGCCAGTTCCTGTTTGTTGCATGTTTTTTGTTTCGTAGAATATCCATATCAAACGGAGTCCAAATGGGATAAAAACTGACGGAGATTTTTTTTGGGAATATATATGATTTTTGGGAAGAAAAATCCACGCGAGACGGTGCCCGAGGTGGCCACAAGGTAGGGGGTGCGCCCCTGACCCTCGTGGGCCACCCGTAAGGCGGTTGATGCCCTTCTTTCACCGCAAGAAAGCTAATATCTGGATAGAGATCATGTTAAAATTTCAGCCCAATCAGAGTTACGGATCTCCGGGAATATAAGAAACGATGAAAGGGAAGAATATGGGAACACAGAAATAGAGAGAGACAGATAGACAGATCCAATCTCGGAGGGGCTCTCGCCCATCCCGTGCCATGGAGGCCATGGACCAGAGGGGAAACCCTTCTCCCATCTAGGGAGGAGGTCAAGGAAGAAGAAGAAGGAGGGGGCTCTCTCCCCCTCGCTTCCGGTGGCACCGGAGTGCCACCGGGGGCCATCATCATCATCGCGATCTACACCTACACCTCTGCCATCTTCACCAACATCTCCATCACCTTCCCCCCCTCTATCTACAGCGATCCACTCTCCCACAACCCGCTGTACCCTCTACTTGAACATGGTGCTTTATGCTTCATATTATTATCCAATGATGTGTTGCCATCCTATGATGTCTAGGTAGATTTTCGTTGTCCTATCGGTGGTTAATGAATTGCTATGATTGATTTAATTTGCTTGTGGTTATGTTGCTGTCCTTTGGTGCCCATCATATGATTGCGCGCGTGGATCACACCCTAGGGTTAGTTGTATGTTGATAGGACTATGTATTGGAGGGCAAGAGTGACAGAAGCTTCAACCTAGCATAGAAATTGATGCATACAGGATTGAAGGGGGACCAATATACCTTAATGCTATGGTTGGGTTTTACCTTAATGAACATTAGTAGTTGCGGATGCTTGATAATAGTTCCAATCATAAGTGCATAGAATTCCAAGTCAGGGATGACATGCTAGCAGTGGCCTCTCCCACATAATACTTGCTATCGGTCTAGTAAAGTAGTCAATTGCTTAGGGGCAATTTCGCAACTCCTACCACCACTTTTCCACACTCGCTATATTTACTTTATTGTTTCTTTATCTAAACAGCCCCTACTTTTTATTTACTTGCTCTTTATTATCTTGCAAACCTATCCAACAACACCTACAAAATACTTCTAGTTTCATACTTGTTCTAGGTAAAGCGAACGTCAAGCGTGCGTAGAGTTGTATCGGTGGTCGATAGAACTTGAGGGAACATTTGTTCTGCCTTTAGCTCCTCGTTGGGTTCGACACTCTTACTTATCGAAAACTGTTGCGATCCCCTATACTTGTGGGTTATCAGGGAGCTTTCTCACCATGGCGCCACCGCAGTCTGCGTGTTGCCCGTCGACCACCTTCGGCTTCACGTTGAAAATATTAAGCCATAAGCCAAAGTGTGGAGGGACGCGGAGGAAGGCCTCACACACTATGATGAACACCGAGATGTGGAGGAATGAGTTTCGGGCTAAATCGTGAAAATCCAGTCCGTAGTAGAACATGAGACTCCTCAGAAAGGGGTGGAGGGCGAATCCGAGTCCGTGAAGGAAGTGGGGGATGAACACCACCCTCTCGCCGGGCGCCGGAGTGGGGATGACCTGCGCTGGATCAGAAAGCCTATGCTTGATTTCCGCGGTTAGATATCGCGCCTAACGCAGCTCCTTGATATTCTCCTCTGTGACGGACGAAGCCATCCACTTGCCCTGAGAACTTGGGCGCTGGAGCTCGAAGATGGGAGGCAGAGAGAGAGAATGAGGCGTGGGACGGAAGAATTGGATTCTATCAACTTATATGGACTGCGAATATCAAGCGTCCCCCCTCCCTTGAGCCTTAAAACTCGCCTGTTCCCAAGGAGTCGTGCGAACGGCACGGTTAGTTTACCAAATCTCATATTGATGAGAATCCTGCAATAAGTGGACATGATCTCTGCTTTGACAATACGTGTCGATAGGAGTTGCGTGTTAAAACGCGAGGCGGGAGGCCCAAAAAAAGGTTCGAAATGATAGCAGAGCTAAGCGTGAATGTTTCGCTGGAAAAAGTTGTCGATGGATATATCTTATTTTAAGTACTATGCTTTTACGGTTGGAGGGTTAACTTGTTAAAACACATCCGGACATAGTTCTTGTCGGTCAGCTACTTTGGAATATTCGGAGAAGGAGCCTGCCTTGCAATGTCGAAGACAATCTGCGCACCGGACACATCATCATTGAAGCCTGGTTCAGTGGCTACTGAGGGAGTCCTGTATTAGGGGGTCCTCGGGCATTCAAGCTATGTAACATGGGTTGGACTAATGGGCTGCGAAGATACAAGATAGAAGACTTTCTCCCGTGTCCGGGTGGGACTCTCCTTTGCGTGGATGGCAAGCTTGGCGTTCGGATATGAAGATTCCTTTCTTTGTAAACCAACTTTGTATAACCCTAGCCCCCTCTGGTGTCTATATAAACCGGAGGGTTTAGTCCATGAAGGCAGTCATAATCACACAGGCTAGATATCCAGGGTTTAGCCATTACGATCTCGTGGTAGATCAACTCTTGTAACCCCTATACTCATCAAACTCAATCAAGCAGGACGTAGGGTTTTACCTCCATCAAGAGGGCCCGAACCTGGGTAAACATCGTGTCCCCTGCCTCCCGTTACCATTGATCCTTAGACGCGCAGTTCGGGACCCCCTACCCGAGATTTGCCGATTTTGACACCGACAGCTATCACTAGGGTTTGCATGTGTTGCGAATAGCCACCTCCACTCATCACCGACTATGTGATCGGACCTAGCAGTCCGTCGCACGGTGTTCCTCCTACATGCACGGATACCGTTAGAGGGGGTGCACTTCCGCTGATCCGGCTAACTTGTACGTGGGAACCGACGACCGACTATTCGAGGGAGATCAAACGAGGAGGAGATGATCCACGCAGACGCGCTGCCCCAACTCTTCTTCCGCTGCACAACACTACGCGACCAGTGGTAACGATATGTGATCCATCTCCCGTAGCATGTTCTTGGTTGTTCTACGTGTAGGAAAGTTTTAACTTGCAGTCGATGCACGCTACCGTAGAACCCAACAATAGTAGCAATGATATGGACTAGGTCCGTGATCTGAGGATTATCCTCATTGCTGCATAGAAGAATTATGTCCTTGTTGCAACGCTACGTGGCAGACCTATTGCAGGAGTAGATACAAACGTTATGAACGTTTGACAAGCTCGGTATGATGACTACTTGATAGTTTAGTGCACCATGCTTTACGGCTTAGAACCGGGACTTAAAAAATGTTTTGAATGCCATGGAGCATATGAGATGTTCCAATAGCTGAAAATGATATTTTAGACTCATGCCCGTGTTAAGAGGTATGAGACATCTGACAAGTACTTTGCCTACAAGATGGAGGAGAATAGCTCAGCTAGTGAGCATCTGCTCAGAATGTCTAGGTACTACAATCACTTGAATCAAGTGGGAGTTAATCTTCCAGATAAGATAGTGATTGACAGAGTTCTCTAGTCACTATCACCAAGTTACTAGAACTTCATGATGAACTATAATATGCAAGGGATGATGAAAACGATTCCCAAAGCTCTTCGCGATGCTGAAATCAGCGAAGGTAGAAATCAAGAAATAGCATCAAGTGTTAATGGTTAATAAGACCAGTAGTTTCAAGAAAAGGGCAAGGGAAAGAAAAGGAAATTAGAGAAGAATGGCAAGCAAGTTGCCACTCTTGTGAAGAAGCCCAAAGCAAGACCCAAACCTGAAACTGAGTGCTTCTACTACAAAGGAAATGGTCACTGGAAGCGGAACTACCCCAAATACTTGGCGGATAAGAAGGATGGCAAAGTGAACAAAGGTATATTTGATATAAATGTTACTAATGTGTACTTTACTGGTGTTCATAGTAACTCGGGTTATTTGATGCCGGTTCAGGTGCTAAGATTAGTAACTCGAAACAGGAGTTGCAAAATGAACATATACTAGTTAAGAGCGAGGTGACGATATGTGTTGGAAGTGATTCCAAGGTTGATAAGATCACCATCACACACTCCCTTTACCTTCGAGATTAGTGTTCAACCTAAAATAAATGTTATTTAGTGTTTGCGTTGAGCATGAATATGATTGGATCATGTTTATTGCAATACAATTATTCATTTAAGTCAAAGAATAATTGTTGTTCTATTTACATGAATAAAACCTTCTATGGTCATACACTCAATATAAATGGTTTATTGAATCTCGACTGTAGTGATACACATATTCATAATATTGATGCCAAAAGATGCAAAGTTTATAATAATAGTACAACTTATTTGTGGCACTGCCGTTTAGGTCATATTGGTGTAAAGCACATGAAGAAACTCTATGCAGATGGACTTTTGGAATCACTTGATTATGAATCATTTGATGCTTGCGAACCATTCCTCATGGGCAAGATGACTAAAACTCCAATCTCCGGAACAATGGAGCGAGCCACTGACTTATTGGAAATAATACCTACTGATGTATGCGGTCCCATGAGTGTTGAGGCTCGCGGCGGGTATCATTATTTTCTGACCTACATAGATGATTTGAGCAGATACGGGTATATATACTTGATGAAACACAAGTCTGAAACATTTGAAAAGTTCAAAGAATTTCAGAGTGAAGTGGAGAATCATCGTAACAAGAAAATAAAGCTTCTATGATCTGATCGCGGAGGCGAATATTTGAGTTACGAGTTTGGCCTTCATTTAAAACAATATGAAATAGTTTCACAACTCACGCCACCTGGAACACCAGAGTGTAATGGTGTGTCCAAACGTCATAACCATACTTTATTAGATATGATGCGATCTATGATGTCTCGTACCGATTTACCACTGTCATTTTGGGGTTATGCATTAGAGATAGGTGCATTCACTTTAAATAGGGCAACATCTAAATCCGTTGAGATGACACCATATGAAATGTGGTTTGGCAAGAAACCTAAGCTGTCGTTTCTTAAAGTTTGGGGGTGCGATGCTTATGTGAAAAAGCTTCAGCCTGATAAGCTCAAACCCAAATCGGAGAAATGTGTCTTCATAGGATACCCAAAAGAAATTGTTGGGTAAACCATCTATCATTGATCTGAAGGCAAGATCTTTGTTGCTAAGAATGGATCCTTGCTAGAAAAGGTGTTTCTCTCGAAAGAAGTGAGTGGGAGGAAAGTAGAACTTGATGAGGTAAGTGTACCTTCTCTCGAATTGGAAAGTAGCTCATCACAAAAATTAGTTCCAGTGATGACTATGCCAACTAGAGAGGAAACTAATGATAATGATCATGAAACTTCAGATCAAGTTACTACCAAACCTCGTAGGTCAACCAGAGCACGTTCCGCACTAGAGTGGTATGGTAATCCTATTCTGGAAGTCATGTTACTAGACCATGACGAACCTACAAACTATGAGGAAGCGATGATGAGCCCAGATTCTGATAAATGGCTTGAGGGCATGAAATATGAGATAGGATCCATGTATGAGAACAAAGTGTGGACTTTGGTTGACTTGCCCGATGATCGGCGAGCCATAGAGAATAAATGGATCTTAAAGAAGAAGACTGACACTGATGGTAATGTTACTCTCTACAAAGCTCGACTTGTTGCGAAAGGTTTTCGACAAGTTCAAGGATTGACTATGATGAGACCTTCTCACCCGTAGCGATGCTTAAGTTTGTCCGAATCATGGTAGAAATTGCCGCATTTTATGATTATGAAATCTAGCAAATGGACGTCCAAATTGCATTCCTTAATGGATTTCTCAAAGAAGAGTTTTATATGATGCAACCAGAAGGTTTTGTCGATCCTTAAGGCGCTAACAAAGTGTGCAAGCTCCAGCGATCCATTTATGGATTGGTGCAAGCATCTCGGAGTTGGAATATATGCTTTGATAGTGTGATCAAAGCATATGGTTTTATAAAAACTTATGGTGAAGCCTGTATTTACAAGAAAGTGAGCGGAGGCTCTGTAGCATTTCTAAAATTATATGTGGATGACATATTGTTGATTGGAAATGATATAGAATTTCTGGAAAGCATAAAAGGATACTTGAATAAGAGTTTTTCAATAAAAGACCTCGGTGAAGCTGCTTATATATTGAGCTGGAAGATCTATAGAGATAGATCAAGACACTTGATAGGACTTTCACAAAGCACATACCTTGACAAGATTTTGAAGGAGTTCAAAATGGATCAGTCAAAGAAAGGCTTCTTACCTGTGTTACAAGGTGTGAAGTTGAGTAAGACTCAAAACTGGACCACGACAGAATATAGAGAGAGAATGAGAAGTCATTCTGTATGCCTCAGTCATAGGTTCTATAAAGTATGCCATGCTGTGTACCAAACCTATTGTCTACCTTGCCATAAGTCTGGCAGGGAGGTACCAATAGTGATCCAGGAGTAGATCACTAGACAGCGGTCAAAATTATCCTTAGAGGACTAAGGAAATGTTTCTCAATTATGGAGGTGATAAAGAGTTCGTCGTAAAGGCTTACATCGATGCAAGCTTTAACACTGATCCAGATGACTCAAAGTCTCAATTTGAATACATATTGAAAGTGGGAGCAATTAGGTAGAGTAGCTCCATGCAGAGTATTGTATACATAGAAATTTGCAAAATACATACCGATCTGAATGTTACAGATTCGTTGACTAAACTTCTCTCACAAGCAAAACATGATCACTCCATAAAGTTCTCTTTGGGTGTAAATCACATGGCGATGTGAACTAGATCACTGACTCTAGTAAACCATTTGGGTGTTACTCACATGATGATGTGAATTGGTGTTAAATCACATGATGATGTGAATTGGTGTTAAATCACATGGCGATGTGAACTAGATTATTGACTCTAGTGCAAGTGGGAGACTGAAGGAAATATGCCCTAGAGGCAATAATAAATTTGTTATTTTATATTTCCTTATATCATGATAAATGTTTATTATTCATGCTAGAATTGTATTAACCAGAAACTTGATACATGTGTGGGTACATAGACAAAACACAGTGTCCCTAGTAAGCCTCTACTAGACTAGCTTGTTAATCAAAGATGGTTAAGTTTCCTAGCCATAGACATGTGTTGCCATTTGATGAACGGGATCACACCATTAGGAGAATGATGTAATGGACAAGACCCATCCATTAGCTTAGCATGTTGATCATTCAGTTTTATTGCTATAGCTTTCTTCATGTCATGTACATATTCCTTTGACTATGAGATTATGCAACTCCCGGATACCAGAGGAATACCTTGTGTGCTATCAAACGTCACAACGTAACTGGGTGACTATAAAGATGCTCTACAGGTATCTTTGAAGGTATTTGTTGGGTTAGCATAGATCAAGATTAGGATTTGTCACTCCGAGTATCGAATAGGTATCTCTAGGCCCTCTCGGTAATGCACATCATAATAAGCCTTGCAAGCAATGTGACTAATGAGTTAGTTACGGGATGATGCATTACAGAACGGGTAAAGAGACTTGCCAGTAATGAGATTGAACTGGGTATGAAGATACTGACGATCGAATCTCGGGCAAGTAACATACCGATGACAAAGGGAATAACGTATGTTGTCATTACGGTACGACCGATAAAGATCTTCGTAGAATATGTGGGAACCAATATGAGCATATAGGTTCCGCTATTGGTTATTGACCGAAGAGGTGTCTCGGTCATGTATACATAGTTCTCGGACTTGTAGGGTCCGCACACTTAACGTTCAATGACGAGTTTGTATTATATGAGTTATGTGATTTGGTGACCGAATGTTGTTCGGAGTCTCGGATGAGATCACAGACATGACGACGAGTCTCGAAATGGCCGAGAGATAAAGATTCATATATAGAACAATAGTATTTGGACACCAGAAGTGTTTCGGGGGTACCGGGTACGAATTGGGTCACCGGAAGGGGTTTCGGGCTACCCCCGGCAAACTATATGGGCCTATTGGGCCAAGAGGGGAAACACAACAGCCAGCATGGGCTGCTGCACCCCCCTTGCTGCCCGAATAAGAAGGGGAAAGGAAAAGGGGAATAGAGAAGGAAGGGGAGGCAATTAGGCCTCCCCCTTCCTTCCGTCCTGTAACACCCTCGATGCGACTATAGCTCCCACGTGTCGAGGCACAACTTAGAGACGTAATCGCATTGAAGGCATATGTCGCAAGTTAGGCAATCTTCACAACATCCCATGTAATATATAGATAAAAGGGGAGATAACATAGTTGGCTTACACTCGCCACGTCAAACAAGTACATAAATAACATTACATCATCCAAACACTCATGGCCCGACTACGGCGCCAAAATAAAAGATAACCCAACATGCGACACGGTCCCGATCACCCCCAACTGGGCACCACTCCTGATCATCAGGAAAGGAAACATAGTAACGTTGAGAGTCTTCGTCGAACTCCCACTTGAGCTCGAGCGCGTCATCTGGAGCGGAAACATCAGGTCCTGCATCTGGTGTAATAGTAATCTGTGAGCCACAGGGACTCAACAATCTCGCACCCTCGCGATCAAGACTATTTAAGCTTATAGGTAAGGCAAGGTAAATATATGGAGCTGCAGCAAGCGACTAGCAAATATGGTGGCTATCCTGTGCGCAAAAGAGAGCGAGAAGAGGAGGCAAAGCGCGAGCGAGAAACTAGAGAGCACCCTGCGCAAGCATTACTCCAACACCGTGTCCACTTCCCGGACTCCGCCGAGAAGAGGCCATCACGGTAACACACTCAGTTGATTCATTTTAATTAAATTAAGGTTCAAGTTATCTACAACCGGACATTAACAAATTCCCATCTGCCCATAACCGCGGGCACGGCTTTCAAAAGTTCAAATCCCTGCAGGGGAGTCCCAACTTAGCCCATGACAAGCTCTCACGGTCAACGAAGGAATAGACCTCCTCCCGAGACGTTCCGATCAGACTCGGTACCTCGGTTCTTCAAGACACTTCGACAGGTTAAAACAAGACCAGCAACACCGCCCGAATGTGCCGACAAATCCCGATAGGAGCTGCACATATCTCATTCTCAGGGCACAATCGGATAAGCAGTCCGTACAACTAAAACCAGCCCTCGAGTTTCCCCGAGGTGGCGCTGCAAGGGGCTCTAGGGTGAACCAACACTCAGAGGAGCGCTGGCCCGGGGGGGTTTAAATAAGATGACCCTCGGGCTCCAGAAACCCAAGGGAAAAAAGGCTAGGTGGCAAATGGTAAAACCAAGGTTGGGCATTGCTGGAAGAGCTTTAATCAAGGCGAACTATCAAGGGGTTCCCATTATAACCCAACCGCGTAAGGAACGCAAAATCCGGGAACATAACACCGATATGACGGAAACTAGGGCGGCAAGAGTGGAACAAAACACTAGGAGAGAGGCCGAGCCTTCCACCCTTTACCAAGTATATAGATGCATTAAGATAACGTGGCAATATAATGGTAACCCAACAAGTAAATAAATGTTCCAACAAGGAACGGCCTCCAATCTTCACCTGCAACTAGCAACGCTATAAGAGGGGCTGAGCAAAGCGGTAACATAGCCAATCAACGGTTTGCTAGGACATGGTGGGTTAGAGGTTTGACATGGAAATTAGGGAGGCTTGAAAGCAAGTGGTAGGCATCATAGCATTGGCATAGCAAAAGAGCGAGCAATCTAGCATAGCAAAGATAGTAGTGATTTCGAGGGTATGATCATCTTGCCTGCAAAGTTGTCAGAGTTGACTGGATCCTCGAAAGCAAACTCGACGGGCTCCTCGTTAGCGAACTCGTCTCCCGGCTCTACCCAAACAAGACAAACAAGCAACAAGGACACAATCAACCACGTGCAAGGATCAAACAATATGATGCAATGATGATATGCTAAGCGGGATGCGATGCGGGATGCATATGCAAGATGTGACAGGAAATGCAAGAACCTGGCCTCAACTTGGAAATCCAAGTGTGCCACTAGAAATATGAGATGAAATCGCTTGAAAACAATATAAGGATCACCGGAATCGGAGTTACGGTTTGGAAATGGCAAGCGATTCAAGAATGACACCGGTCTGCGATTTACAGCAAGTAGCCATCTAAAAGCAATGAGATGAACATGCTACAGCACTCAAACATGACAACAAAATACGTGGCAGGGATGCATTCAAGATTCTTAACAAAAGTCTAGCACTGAGCCACGGCCAATTCATCCATTAACAGGTTCAAACAAGCATGGCAAAAATGCATATGGCAAATAGATCTCAGACTTAGTGAAATTAACACTTGTTTGGAATTTTAGATCAGGTAGCCCGCTTTGGAGCAACAAAACTACATGCTACAGGACCTGAACATGACAAAGTAAAATATGGCATGGAGCTACTCAAAAAGCTTAACAAAAGTCCCTTAGTGACCTTGAGCCAAAAGGAATCAGAAAATTTAATAACAAGCATGTGAACATAGCAAAAACATAATCAGTTCTAAGACTTGGTGAAAACTGGAGCATGCTGAAAACAAAAATCAAGTAGGCATGTTTACGAGCTCGATGAACTCACTACAGAGCAAGTCATGATAATCTAAGCATACACCCATCAAGAATACACAAAATGCAAGCTAGACATGGCAAGAACAATAGCATAGCATGCACGGATCAACTACAACATCATCGGCAAAATCGCTAACAAGTAGACAATCTGCCCAGATTCATGAAGTAGCAAAAGTAGAGCTCGATTGACTCAAGCTAGGGTGCTCCATAATTGCAAACAAAGACATGGATGGATAGAGCACTACAAGATTAACAAAACATCCTTACTGATCATCCTCAAAAGAGGCACGGATCACTAGGAAACAACATGAACATATGGCCATATGAGATAAACAGCTCAAGGACTTAGTGGAAATGCTATGTCCCTGAAATCAGCATTACCAAGTGCCTCACTTTGCAAGCTCGTGCTAGTCACCACACACATCACAAAAATACATGGGTTGCACCTCTGGAAAGATGGCAAAACCCTTAACAAAACATATGTAGAGCTCATGGGCATATCATGCACACAATAATCATGGCAAAAATGACAAATCTCTAAATGGAGTAGCAGATCTGACAAATATCTCAAGTAGCCCTCTTCTAACAGCATTTCGGGCATCAAGATGAACTCAAATGAAAATGATGCAATGGAAAGAAATGATGTGCTCTCTGAGATGAACAATTTGATATGCTATATGCCCAAAACGAAGGTACGGATGCAAAGTTATGATGCGATGAACATGGCAAAAAATATTAGGGTTTCGGGGCAAAAGTCAACCCGAGGCAATCTCAGATCCAGAACCAGATCGGCACGCTTTACGAGGTTTGCCGGAAATGGAGTTGGAGGACGCCGGAGCTCGTCGGGGAAGCGGGGGCCGGCCGGATCTCGCCGGATCCGGGCCGGGGCGGCGCTAGGGCGATGGCGGCGGTGAGAGGCGCCGGCGGGGGCGCGCGGTGGCGGCGGCCGGAGCGAGCCGGGAGGCGGCGGCCGAAGCGGTGGCCGGGCGAGGCGGCGGCGTCGACGGGGCCTGCCGGCATCAGGGAAGGCAGGCGCGGGCGGCGGACGGCAACGGGCGGCGGGGCGCGGCGATGTGGGCCGGGAGGGCTCTCCCCGGGCCCAGGCGGGCCCGCGCGGCGGCGAAGTGGGCACCAGGCAGCGGCGTATCAGGTGGCGACATGTGGCGGCGGCGGGGTGGAACTGGACATGTCCGTTGGCGGTTTTTTGTCCGGCGGCGGCGGATAGAATGGATCTAGGGTTTCGGGGGGGAAGGAGAAGGAGAATTTCGGAGGGGTCTTTATATAGGCATAGAGAGAGCTAGGAGTGTCCAAATAAGGTGCGGTTTTCGGCCACGCGATCGTGATCGAACGCTCTAGATGATGGAGCAGGTCTTGGTGGGTTTTGGGCCAACTTGGAGGGGTGTTGGGCTGCAACACACACGAGGCCTTTTCGGTCCCTCGGTTAACCGTTGGAGTATCAAACGAAGTCCAAATGATACGAAACTTGACAGGCGGTCTACCGGTAGTAAACCAAGGCCGCTTGGCAAGTCTCGGTCCAATCCGGAAATGTTTAATCCCCACACATGAAAGAAAGGTAGAAATGACCACCGGAGGAGAACGAAGCGCCGGAATGCAAAACGGACAACGGGGAAAATGCTCGAATGCATGAGATGAACACGTATGCAAATGCAATGCACATGATGACATGATATGAGATGCATGACAACAACAACATACGGAGGCAAAGACCCGAACCCGAGAAACTAAAATAACTTAAAGCCGGAAACGGCAAGAGTTGGAGTACAAATTGGGTAAGTTACATCCGGGGTGTTACAACACTCCACCACTACGAAAGGATCTCGTCCCGAGATCTAGGACTGAAAGAACGCCGGGTACTCAGAACGGAGGTGATCCTCGCGTTCCCAGGTAGCTTCACGGTCGGAATGGTGTGACCACTTGACTTTGAGGAATTTGATTGACTTGTTGCGAGTCTTGCGTTCAGTCTCTTCAAGAATAGAAATGAGGTGCTCACGATAGGAGAGATCTTCTTGGAGCTCAATGTCCTCGAAGTTGACAGTGCGGTCAGGAGTCTTGAAGCACTTTCGGCACTGAGAGACATGGAACACGTCATGAACATTTGCGAAGTTTGAAGGAAGCTCGAGTTGATAGGCGAGGTCGCCTCTCTTGCTGACAATCTTGAAAGGTCCCACGTATCTGGGGGCAAGCTTCCCTTTGATACCGAAACGACGAGTACCTTTCATAGGAGAGACGCGGAGGTAAACATGATCTCCGATCTCGAAAGCCAAATCACGGTGCTTACTATCATAGTAGCTCTTCTGGCGGGATTGGGCTGCTTTGAGGTTATCTCGAATGACTTTGCACATTTCCTCTGCCTCTGTGATTAAGTCATTTCCCAAAAGCTGACGTTCACCGGTTTCAGACCAGTTGAGAGGGGTACGGCACTTCCTGCCATACAGAATTTCAAATGGGGCCTTGCCCGAACTTGCTTGAAAACTGTTGTTGTAGGAGAATTCAGCATAAGGAAGACAATCCTCCCACTTCATGCTGAAGGAGATCACACAAGCCCTGAGCATATCTTCAAGAATCTGGTTGACACGCTCGACTTGACCGCTAGTTTGAGGATGGAAAGCTGTGCTGAAGCGGATGTTGGTGCCCATGGCCTTCTGAAAAGAATCCCAAAACTTGGAGGTAAAGATGCTACCACAGTCTGAAGAGATCACCTGAGGAATACCGTGCAGAGAGACAATCCGAGATGTATAGAGTTCCGCCAGCTGAGCTGCAGTGATTGACTCTTTGATAGGCAGAAAGTGAGCCACTTTGGTGAGTTTGTCGATGACAACGAATATAGCATCATTGCCACGCCTGGACTTTGGAAACCCAGTCACGAAGTCCATCTCAATGTGGTCAAACTTCCATTCTGGAATGGCAAGAGGTTGGAAGAGACCCGCTGGCCTTTGGTGTTCTGCCTTCACTCTTTTGTAGACATCACGTTCATTCACAAATTGAGCAATCTCGCGCTTCATTCGAGTCCACCAATAAGCCTGCTTGAGGTCCTGATACATCTTCGTGCTCCCAGGGTGGATGGAGAGGAGAGAATTGTGAGCCTAGTTCATGATCACTTTACGGAGGTCACCTTTGGGCACGACAATACGATCCTCGAAGAAGAGAGTATCCTTGTCATCAAGGCGGTAGCACTTGTACTTGGGTTGACTCTTGGCAATCCCAATCTTCACCTTTTTCACCATAGCATCAAGAAGCTGGGCTTGTGGTCTTCCAAGGTAGGAGAGACTTGAAGGTTGGCGAGGAAACCTTGAGGAACAACTTGCAGATTAAGTTTGCGGAAAGCTTCACAAAGCTCGGGTTGATAAGGCTTGAGAATAAGACTGTTGCAATAAACCTTTCTACTCAATGCGTCAGCAATCACATTGGCCTTGCCTGGAGTATACTCGATACTCGGATTATACTCTTGAATCATTTCGACCCATCGAGTTTGCCTGAGGTGGAGATTAGGCTGAGTGAAAATGTACTTGAGACTCTTGTGGTTAGTGAAGATGTCCACTTTTCTTCCCAATAAGAGATGTCTCCGAGTCAAAAGAGCATGCACAACTGCCGCCAACTCGAGATCATGAGTGGGGTAGTTCTTCTCATTGGGCTTCAATTGGCGAGAGGTATAAGCAACAACTTTCTTCTCTTGCATCAACACTGCGCCAAGACCTTGGAGAGAGGCATCACAAAAGACCTCGTACGGCTTGGATTCATCAGGCGGAGTCAGAACTGGAGCAGTGATCAATTTCTCTTTCAAAGTGTTGAAAGCAATGTCACACTCCGGAGACCAAACGTACTTGACGTGCTTCTGGAGAAGATTTGAGAGAGGCTTCGCGATCTTAGAAAAGTTTTCAACGAATCTTCGACAGTAGCTTGCGAGACCGAGGAAGTTACGGAGTTGCTTCACGTTCTGAGGAGGTTCCCAATTCACAATTGCAGACACCTTCTCAGGATTCACCGCAATGCCCTTGGCAGATATGATATGGCCAAGATAAAGAACCTCATCGAGCCAAAATTCGCACTTGGAGAACTTGCCGTAGAACTGGTGTTCCCTCAGCTTATCGAGTACCAAATGCAAGTGCTTGGAATGATCTTCCTTGTTCTTCGAGAAAACCAGAATGTCGTCGAGATAGACCAAAACGAAGTCATTGGTGTAGGCGTTGAAGATGAAGTTCATCATGCGAGAGAACGTCGGAGGAGCGTTGACGAGGCCAAAAGACATGACAGTGTATTCGTATGAACCATAGCTTGTCCTGAAAGCCGTCTTGGGAATATCTTGCTCACGGATTCGAATCTGATGATAACCCATACGAAGATCAAGCTTGGAGAATACTTGGGCACCTTTGAGTTGTTCGAACAGCTCGTTGATGTTGGGAAGTGGGTATTTGTTCTTTATGGTCTTCTTGTTCAATGGACGGTAATCAACACAGAGTCGGTCTGTTCCATCCTTCTTGTTCACAAAAAGAACACCACAACCCCACGGAGAAGAACTAGGCCGGATGAGACCCATTCTTTCTTGAATATCGAGTTGCTTCTTCAGCTCCTTCAACTCTTCAGGTCCGAGCTTGTAAGGACGCTTGCACACAGGTTCCGTGACAGGCTCAAGATCAATAACGAATTCAACTGGCCGGTGCAGAGGCATTCCTGGAAGCTCTTCTGGAAAGACGTCTTGATAATCGCAAACGACTGGAATCTGCGAGATAGCATCGAGTTCACCCTTCTCATTGAGAGAAAACAGATGGATGGTATCATCACGAGCGGTAAAGACAATTACATCCTCAGACGAATGAGTCAATTGAATCTGCTTGGCTACACAGTCAAGATGTGCCTTGTGCTTAGAAAGCCAATCCATTCCGAGAATAAGATCAATATCCAAGTCACCAAGAACATTTGGAGAGGCCAAGAACTTATAGTCACCCAAAGTGATTGTAACATCTGGAACGCATACTCGAGATGTCATTTTACGGGCCGGAGAGACAATAGCCAACGGTTTCGGCAACACTTGAGTAACAAAATCATGCTTAGATGCAAAAGGTCTCGAGATGAAACAATGCGATGCACCAGTGTCAAAAAGAACTTTAGCTGGAATATCATTAACAGGAAGGTTACCCATGATGACATCTGATGAATCCTCTGCCTGAGCTGCATTCACCATATTGACCTTGGCGTACTTGGGGTTATGCTTGACCACAGCTGTACTTGCCGATCTCACAGGAGGAGGAGGAGGAAGACGCCTCTGGTTGAGACACTTGTTGGCATAGTGACCCTTCTGTTGGCACTTGTTGCACGTGACCTCTGAAAGCGGACGGTGATACGGAGCACTCGATCTTGGAGGTTGGGATGAAGTCTTGTTCTGAAAGCCAAGGTTGGGTGGGTGGGAAGATCCACTGCCACCTTTGCTCTTTTGCTGATACGGCTGACGGAACGGAGGAGGAGGAAGCCAATACTTCTGCTGCTTGGCCACTTGAGTAGAGGAAGGAGTAACATCTCTGACTCGCTTCTTGGAAGCATCACACCTCAGTTGAGCAGCCTCTTGCTTCAATGCCATGTTGTAGAACTCATCGTACCTCAAGGGCTCAAAGAGAACAAGAGCGAGCTGGATTTCTTCTCTGAGACCACCCCTGAACTAGTATATCATGCTCTTCTCATCAGGGACGTCCTGCTTAGCAAAGCGGGCGAGCTTCTGGAACAACTTGTTGTAGTCATAGACAGACAAAGAGCCTTGCTTCAGGTTGCAGAATTCCTCACTCTTGCTTTCAACCATGCTCTGAGGAATATGGTGAGCTCTGAAATCTTGACGGAATTCATCCCAAGTGATCACACGTCCACCTCTGCAATCCTTGTACTGCTGGAACCATTCTGCAGCTTGATCTTTGAGTTGGAAGGAAGCGAACTTGACAAAGTCCTCAGGCCTGAAGTTACTGCACTCGAAATGCTTGCACAGATCCACAAGCCAATCGTCAGCATCAGTTGCCTCAACACAATTGCTGAAAGTCTTTGGCCCTTTAGCAAGGAACTGGTTGAGTGTAGCAAAGTGATTCTGATTGTTGCCTTGGTTCCCTTGGTTGCCTTGATTGCGCTCTTGGAGAATTTGCATGATCAACTGTGTGTTTGCATTGGTTGCGGCCATCACAGCTTGCCATGCTTCCGGAGGAGGTGGAGGTGGTGGCGGATCAGGATTTGGAGTCGTGCGCGTTGGAGGAGCCATCCTGAAGAGGTTGACATCCATTAGCACATTGATAGACAAATATTGAAGCTGAATCCAACGGAATGAAAATTGCAACATATAGTCTTCACATCCGAACAAAATGAACGAATGCATTCCTCTTGAAATGGTCACATATCCATAAATTGAGAAGCCACTTAGAATTTAGGTAGAGAAATAAATCAACAAGGTACGGATCAAGAACGAATAATCGTTAAGAAATCCCAATCTCAAACCAACTATCCGTGGAAGAACTATAGCTACTAGAATTCCCACCTATGAAACTCCCGAACCTTTCCAGTTATGCAATCAGGTGTTGGGGATACAGGGGAAGCATAATATCTCACCCAAATCTAACAAATCCTACATCCAGCTGTATCCATCCTTCAACACATAACCAAGAAAAACTTCGGAAACCATCTACCTCAACCTTCGAAAAGCATCCGTTATACAAGTTATGGCGATACTCCCGAACTCCCGCCCCAGTACTGGGTGGCGTCGAGGTTATCTCACCAACGAACTGCATAAAAGAGATTTTCGATGTCGGCGTACTAAACTCGGGTATTCCAGAACTGCAACGATAAAATTATGACGACAACACCTCAGAGTCAACTCCCCGGGACACTTCCACAAAACCCCTGACAGGAGGCACGAAGACAATGTTCTCATCATAAAACCATCGGAACGATTCCAAGATACCCGCGTGATCCTAAAATTTTTTTTAGTGAAATTTGAGAAGAGAAGAGTCAAAACTCTATGTCAGGATGCCTTACCAGAGCGATGAGGAGACTGGGAAGTAAAAAGAATTCCTAAACTCTCCGATATATAATTCCTAAATGACTCAAAAACATTTTTTTTCTAGACACAACTCGGCTGCTAAAAACGATCAAGCAATGGGGATCCTAAGGTCGGGGAAGGCTCTGATTACCAACTTGTAACACCCTCGATGCGACTATAGCTCCCACGTGTCGAGGCACGACTTAGAGACGTAATCGCATTGAAGGCATATGTCGCAAGTTAGGCAATCTTCACAACATCCCATGTAATATATAGATAAAAGGGGTGATAACATAGTTGGCTTACACTCGCCACGTCAAACAAGTACATAAATAACATTACATCATCCAAACACTCATGGCCCGACTACGGCGCCAAAATAAAAGATAACCCAACATGCGACACGGTCCCGATCACCCCCAACTGGGCACCACTACTGATCATCAGGAAAGGAAACATAGTAACGTTGAGAGTCTTCGTCGAACTCCCACTTGAGCTCGAGCGCGTCATCTGGAGCGGAAACATCAGGTCCTGCATCTGGTGTAATAGTAATCTGTGAGCCACAGGGACTCAGCAATCTCGCACCCTCGCGATCAAGACTATTTAAGCTTATAGGTAAGGCAAGGTAAATATATGGAGCTGCAGCAAGCGACTAGCAAATATGGTGGCTATCCTGTGCACAAAAGAGAGCGAGAAGAGGAGGCAAAGCGCGAGCGAGAAACTAGAGAGCACCCTGCGCAAGCATTACTCCAACACTGTGTCCACTTCCCAGACTCCGCCGAGAAGAGGCCATCACGGTAACACACTCAGTTGATTCATTTTAATTAAATTAAGGTTCAAGTTATCTACAACCAGACATTAACAAATTCCCATCTGCCCATAACCGCGGGCACGACTTTCGAAAGTTCAAATCCCTGCAGGGGAGTCCCAACTTAGCCCATGACAAGCTCTCACGGCCAACAAAGGAATAGACCTCCTCCCGAGACGTTCCGATCAGACTCGGTACCTCGGTTCTTCAAGACACTTCGACAGGTTAAAACAAGACCAGCAACACCGCCCTAATGTGCCGACAAATCCCGATAGGAGCTGCACATATCTCGTTCTCAGGGCACAATCGGATAAGCAATTCGTACAACTAAAACCAGTCCTCGAGTTTCCCCGAGGTGGCGCTGCAAGGGGCTCTAGGGTGAACCAACACTCAGAGGAGCGCTGGCCCGGGGGGGTTTAAATAAGATGACCCTCGGGCTCCGGAAACCCAAGGGAAAAAAGGCTAGGTGGCAAATGGTAAAACCAAGGTTGGGCATTGTTGGAAGAGCTTTAATCAAGGCGAACTATCAAGGGGTTCCCATTATAACCCAACCGCGTAAGGAACGCAAAATCCGGGAACATAATACCGATATGACAGAAACTAGGGCGGCAAGAGTGGAACAAAACACTAGGCGAGAGGCCGAGCCTTCCACCCTTTACCAAGTATATAGATGCATTAAGATAACATGGCAATATAATGATATCCCAACAAGTAAATAAAAGTTCCAACAAGGAACGGCCTCCAATCTTCACCTGCAACTAGCAACGCTATAAGAGGGGCTGAGCAAAGCGGTAACATAGCCAATCAACGGTTTGCTAGGACATGGTGGGTTAGAGGTTTGACATGGCAATTAGGGAGGCTTGAAAGCAAGTGGTAGGCATCGTAGCATTGGCATAGCAAAAGAGTGAGCATCTAGCAAAGCAAAGATAGTAGTGATTTCGAGGGTATGATCATCTTGCCTGCAAAGTGGTCAGAGTTGACTGGATCCTCGAAAGCAAAATCAACGAGCTCCTCGTTAGCGAACTTGTCTCCCGGCTCTACCCAAACAAGACAAACAAGCAACAAGGACACAATCAACCACGTGCAAGGATCAAACAATATGATGCAAGGATGGTATGCGATGCGGGATGCAGATGCAAGATTTGACAAGGGATGCATGAACCTGGCCTCAACATGGAAATCCAAGTCTGCCACTGGAAAGATGAGATGAAATCGCTTGAAAACGATATAAAGAACGCCGGAATTGGAGTTACGGTTTGGAAATGGCAAGCGATTCAAATATGACACCGATCTGCGATTTACAGCAAGTAGCCATCTAAATGCAGAGAGATGAACAAGCTACAGCACCCAATCATGACAACAAAATACATGGCAGGGATGCATTCATGATGCTTAACAAAAGTCTAGCACTGAGCTACAACCAATTCATCCATTAACAAGTTCAAACAAGCATGGCAAAAATGCATATGGCAAACAGATTTCGGACTTGGTGAAATTAACACTTGTCTGGAATTTCAGATCAGGTAGCACACTTCGGAGCAACAAAACTACATGCTACAGGACCTGAACATGGCAAAGTAAAGAATGGCATGGAGCTACTCAAAGAGCTTAACAAAAGTCCCTTAGTGACCTTGAGCCAAAGGGGATCATAAAATACAATTGCAAGCATGTGAACATGGCAAAAACATAATCAGTTCTAAGACTTTGTGAAAACTGGAGCATGCTGAAAACAGAAATCAAGTAGGCATGTTTACGAGCTCGATGCACTCACTACAGAGCAAGTCATGATAATCTAAGCATACACCCATAAAGAATACACAAAATTCAAGCTAGACATGGCAAGAACAATAGCATAGAATGCACGGATCAACTACAACATCATCGGCAAAATCGCTAACAAGTAGACAATCTGCCCAGATTCAACAAGTAGCAAAAGTAGAGCTCGATTGACTCAAGCTAGGGTGCTCCATAATTGCAAACAAAGACATGGATGGATAGAGCACTACAAGATTAACAAAACATCCTTACTGATCATCCTCAAAAGAGGCACGGATCACTAGGCAAAAATGACTAATCTCTAAATGGAGTAGCAGATCTGAGAAATATCTCAAGTAGCCCTCTTCTAACAGCATTTCGGGAATCAAGATGAACTCAAATGAAAATGATGCAATGGAAAGAAATGATGTGCTCTCTGAGACGAACAATTTGATATGCTATATGCCCAAAACAGAGCTACAGATGCAAAGTTACGATGCGATGAACATGGCAAAAAATATTAGGGTTTCGGGGCAAAAGTCAACCCGAGGCAATCTCAGATCCAGAACCAGATCGACACGCTTTACGAGGTTCACCAGAAATGGAGTTGGAGGACGCTGGAGCTCGTCGGGGAAGCGGGGGCCGGCCGGATCTCGCCGGATCCGGGCCGGGGCGGCGCTAGGGCGACGGCGGCGGTGAGAGGCGCCGGCGGGGGCACGCTGCGGCGCGGTGGCGGCGGCCGGAGCGGTGGCCGGGCGAGGCGGCGGCGTCGATGGGGCCTGCCAGCGTCAGGGAGGGAAGGCGCGGGCGCCGGACGGCAACGGGCGGCAGGGCGCGGCGATGTGGGCCGGGAGGGCTCTCCCCGGGCCTAGGCGGGCCCGCGCAGCGGCGAAGTGGGCACCGGGCGGCGGCGTATCAGGTGGCGACACGTGGCGGCGGCGGGGTGGAACTGGACATGTCTGTCGGTGGTTTTTTGTCTGGCGGCGGCGGATAGAATGGATCTAGGGTTTCGGGGGGAAGGAGAAGGAGAATTTCGGAGGGGTCTTTATATAGGCATAGAGGGAGCTAGGAGTGTCCAAATGAGGTGCGGTTTTCGGCCACGCGATCGTGATCGAACGCTCTAGATGATGGATCAGGTCTTGGTGGGTTTTGGGCCAACTTGGAGGGGTGTTGGGCTGCAACACACACGAGGCCTTTTCGGTCCCTCGGTTAACCGTTGGAGTATCAAACGAAGTCCAAATGATACGAAACTTGACAGGCGGTCTACCGGTAGTAAACCAAGGCCGCTTGGCAAGTCTCGGTCCAACCCGGAAATGTTTAATCCCCACACATGAAAGAAAGGTAGAAATGACCACCAGAGGAGAACGAAGCGCCGGAATGCAAAACGGACAACGGGGAAAATGCTCGAATGCATGAGATGAACACGTATGCAAATGCAATGCACATGATGACATGATATGAGATGCATGACAACGACAACAACATACGGAGGCAAAGACCCGAACCCGAGAAACTAAAATAACTTAAAGCCAAAAACGGCAAGAGTTGGAGTACAAATTGGGTAAGTTACATCCGGGGTGTTACACCTCCTCTCTTCCCTACTTTCCTCTCCGAAAAAGATGGTAAGGGGGGCGAATTGGACAAAGCCCCCAAGTAGGATTCCTCTTACTTGGGGCACCACATGGCTACCCCCTCCCCCTCCCACCTATATATATGTGGGGAGGGGTGCCTAGAATACTTATAACAAGCATTGTTAGCCATGTGCGGCGCCCCCTTCCACAGTTTACGCCTCCAGTCATATTCACGTAGTGCTTAGGCGAAGCCCTGCGCGGATCACTTCACCATCCTCGTCACCACGCCGTCGTGCTGACGAAACTCTCCCTCCACACTTTGCTGGATCAAGAGTTTGAGGGACGTCATCGAGATGAATGTGTGCAGAACTCGGAGGTGCCGTACGTTCGGTACTTGATCGGTCGGAACGACAAGAAGTTCGACTACATGAACCGCATTGTCAAACGCTTCTGCGTTTGGTCTACGAGGGTACGTGGATACACTCTCCCCCTCTCATTGCTATGAATCTCCTAGATAGATCTTGCGTGAGCGTAGGATTTTTTTTTAAATTGCATGCTACGTTCCCCAACACTGATCAATACAAAGGAGAGCAAAAGGGTCAGCTGGACATGCCTTATTAAGATCTGTGTAATCCATGCACATGGGCCAGGTGCCATTTTTCTTAAGTACCAGCACCGGGTTAGCCAACCATTCAGGATTTAAAACTTCAATGGTGAACCCAGCCGCCAAGAGTCGGGCCACCTCTTCACCAATGGCCTTACGCCTCTCTTCATTAAAACGACGAAGGAATTGCTTGACCGATTTAAACTTTGGATCAACATTGAGAGTGTGCTCAGCGAGTTCCCTCAGTACACCTGGCATGTCAAAAGGTTTCCATTCAAAGATGTCCCGGTTCTCACAGATGAACTCAATGAGCGCGCCTTCCTATTTTGGATCCATATTAGCACTGATGCTGAACTGCTTGGATTAGTCGCCAGGAACAAAGTCAACCAGCTTAGTGTCATCTGCTGACTTAAACTTCAACAAAGGGTCATGCTCTGTGGTTGGCTTTTTTAGAGGTGTCATATCGGTCAGGTCAACATTGTCTTTGTAGAACTTCAACTCCTCTGTTGCACAAAAAGACTCAGCATAAGTAGCATCGCCCTCTTCACACTCTAAAGCTATCTTCCTATTTACCGTGTACGGTTATAGTGCCCTTACGACCCGGCATCTTAAGCTGCAAATAAACACAACAAGGCCATGCCATGAATTTAGCGTAAGTCAGCCGTACAAACAGGGCTTGATAAGGGCTCTTGATCTCGACTACTTCAAAAGTCAATGTCTCAGCTCTGAAATCATGATCATCTCCAAAAGCCACTTACAAAGATATCTTACCCACTGGGTACGCCGACTTACCAGGCACCACCCCATGAAAAATAGTAGAAGACGGTTTAAGATCTTTGTCTGTTAAATTCATACGGTGAAAAGTATCATAGTAAAGGATATTGATGCTGCTGCCTCCATCCATAAGTACTTTGGTAAACTTGTACCCTCCGACCTGAGGCGCAACCACCAAAGACAGTTGAGTTGGATTGTCAACCCGGGGCGGGTAATCCTCACAGCTCCATACAATAGGATGTTCAGACCATCACAAGTAGCAAGGGATTGCCGGCTCAACCGCGTTCACTGCTCGTTTATGAATCTTCTGATCTCATTTGCACAAGCTCATGGTAAACACATGATATTGACCACTATTCAGCTGCTTTGGATTACTCTAATAAGCAGACTGTTGTTGTTGATTTCCTTGATTAGATTATTGATTAAAACCACCTTGATTGCCTTGGCCCTGAAAACAGGAGCTTGAGCCGCCACCCCTGAAGCCAGGTCCGTGATAGCTGGATCCTGAACCGCCATTTGGCCATGATTATTCTGGAAAAAAACTGGAATTCCTATACTCCCTCATTATGAAGCAATCCTTCCACAGATGGCTGGCCGGCTTCTCTTGCATCCCGTGCTTCGGGCAAGGCTGATTCATCATTGCCTCAAGGTTGAACTTTGGCCCTCCAAACCGGGGAACCGACGACTTCCCCTTACAACACTGGTTATTACTCTGCGTATTGGTGTTAGCCACAAAGTCTAAACCGCCATCGGCTTTGCGTTTACCGTTGCCACCTTGACCTGCCGTATTGTGCTGCTGCCCCTTGGCATTACTGCTCTTCTTTCCCTTGCCAGCCTTCTCCTCATTAGACTCAGGGTCCTTAGTAGTATCAGAGTCGGCATATTTGACGAGAGCCGCCATGAGATATCCCATATCATTCCAGTGGCGCTTAAGCCGCCCCAGCTTTTGCTTGAGGGGAAGGAAACGACAATTCTTTTCCAACATTAGGATGGCTGAACCAACATTGATACTGCCTGATGAATGGATAACTGTCAAGATCTGGCGCACCCAATTGGTCATTGACTCGCTCTCACCCTGGACGCAAGAATCCAGATCAAGAATCGACATAGGCTGCTTGCATGTGTCTTTCAAATTTTGAATAAAACGCGCCTTCAATTCAGCCCATGATCTGATGGAGTTAGCATGCAATCACTTCAATCAAGTACGTGTCGGCCCATCCAACATCATGGTGAAGTATTTAGCACATGCAGCATCACTAACATCCAACATCTCACTGGCCATCTCATAGCGCGCAATCCAGGCTTCAGGGGGCTGACCCGCCGTGTAATTAGGCACCTTGTGGGGGCCTTAAAATCCTTGGGTAAGCGCTCATTACGTAGATCCGGCACTAAACATGGCACACCAAGGGTTCTAGAGGTTACTCCTGCCTCCACAGACGCCAATGGGTAAACCGGAGATTGTTGATGAGTCGCCAACTGAGCCGCCATCTCAGCCTCCCAATGCGCCCTGCCCTGATCCACCAAAGCCTGAGCATCATTACCAGCATGTGGCGGGTCATGCCGGCGAGGCTGGTTATGGTGTCACTCACTGTTTGAAACTGCTAGCGAGTCAATATGCCTGCTGTAAATCTAGCTTGGACGAGGGGTTGAATGAATCTGCTCACGACTATACGAACTAGCCGCCTGTTGAGCCACCGCTATCTGAAGAAGCTCGTCGGCCCTCCGTATCTCCATTGCAGCTGGAGACTCACCTTCCACAGGGAGAGCCGCCAATCGCGTAGCCGCAGCAATCATATTGTCCAGAGGGTTAGAATAATGACCCGGTGGTGTCGGAACGTGCTGAGGCGGGGTCAAATTCAAATGAGGCGGGTCTACAACACATGGCTGAACCGACACTCCAGTCATGGGTTCCTCGGCAACCCGGTTTACCACGGGCGGGTCTATGGTTCCAGCGCCAGGTGTGTTGAAAAGATTCCTAGCCTCAAACTCTATGGGCAAACGGGTATGGTGCCTCCTCCTCATAACGGCGTTTGACGCATTCTGATCCAGGGTAAGCCGGAACGACTCTGCCTGAATATGTTGTGTCTCAGGGTCCAAAGTCGCTCGCTCCGTTTCCATCCTAGCATTCTCAGCATTAATTCCCTCCTTGGCTTGAGCTATCTCATCTCGCAGTTTTGCCACGTCCACCTTATGTTGTGCCTGGTTCTCTGGCGTTACCTCTGCAGACAATAAGGTCGCCAAAGCCTCCAAGAGCTCAGACAACACTTGAGCCGGTGGGTGCGCCGTGCCACTCGCCCCGGCTGTCACCGCAGCCGTTGAGCTGGAAGTCATGACCGCAGCAATCGTCGAACCGAGCATCGGTTCTGTGCCAGCCATGAAAATCGCAACCCTGTTCGGCGACTCACAGGGGTCCGGAATATTGTCGCCATCGGAACAGCCCCCAAGCCTATCGTCCTGCAGTTGATACATTGAATCGGTCTCACCAGTTGAAGACTCACCATCAGAACAGATTACCGTCTCTCCCCTAGACACGGACCCTTCCTCAAGATCAGCCCCATGGATGAAACCAACAAAGGCGTGCTTCACGGCGGTTTGAACCTTGGCGGGTCATGCGTGCTAAGCCATTTCGACGATGTCAGTGCAGGTGTCCGACTCAGGCTCTGACTCACCGATCTTGCCGATGAAGACATGGATTCTGCCGAAGGGGACATGGTACTGATAACCCACAAGTATCACTACAAAAAAAGACACATCCGTGACATTTTGGGCTGAAAGAATTTTTTCTGTCATACATATGACACTTCTATGACGATAATTGTGACAAAACCCGGTATCATCATAGATGTGGTGGGCTCCTACTTCTATGACAAAAAATCATGACAGAAAATGGGCTTTTCATCCTGGACAGGCCGGAGATGCAGCTGCATGACATTCTTTGGGCCGTCCATGATGGAAAAAACCATGGTAGAAGCGAGGGTGAGGAAAATTTCGGGGAGTTCCCGGTTACAGTGGGAGGTCGGGGGCCGAGCGATGCGCGTTTCTCTCATACACGTGCGCGCGTGTGTGCGAGGCGTTGGCTCTAAGTGAACCCGAGCGAGGCGTTGGGCTCTAACTGAACCCGAGCGATTCCACTACAGGCTACGCGTTACTGAGCCCGAGCGATCGATCGATGGCTGTTAACTGAACCCGATCGAGCAATTCCTTCGCTACTGCTGCTAACTGGAAGCCGATCGATTCGATGAACAGTGAGCGTTGCGGGGGGTGGATGAACAGTGAGCGGTGGCGTTGCCTCTGGATGAACAGGACCCGTGGTGTGGAGGGCTGGATGAACAGTAGACGGTGGAGGGGTGCCCGTGGATGGGTGGTTGAATAGGACCCCGTGGGTGGAGGGCTGGATGAACAGTAGACAATGGAGGGGTGGTGGAACAGTAGCCGGTGGAGTAGCGCGTGGTGGAGGCTGGATGAACAGGAGCCCGTGGAGGCTGGAGGAGGTCGACGGTAGCCCGTGGAGGCCGGAGGAGGTCGACGGTGGAGATGAACAGTATCTCGTGGAGTCCCATTTTGCGGTACGCCACACCCCTCCCGATGAACAGGACCCCCGTTTCGACCGTAGGAGGCCCGTTTCGTCCGTTTTGCAGTACGCCACACCCCTCCTGATCAACAGGACCCCCGTTTCGACCGTAGGAGGTCCATTTCCTCCATTTTGTGGTACACCACACCCCTCCCGATCAACAGGACCCCCGTTTCGACCGTAGGAGGTCCGTTCCCTCCGTTCTGTGATACGCCAGGCCTCGTTTCCATCGCATGTTCCGTCCAAGCCCTCCCGATCAACATGACCATGCATTCCGTTCCGACCCAGCCAGTTGGCTCCCACGCGTTCTGTTGCCTCCCGATGAACACAGCGCATTCCGTTGCCTCCCCATGAACACGACGCATTCTGTTGCCTCCCCATGAACATGACGCATTCCGTTGCCTCCTCAAGAACACGACGCATTCCATTGCCTCCCCATGAACACGACGACGATGCTGTTTCTCCGTTCCGACCCAGCCATGTACACGAGCCCTGGCCGTACGTATGCACGAGTAGGCGTTCGAGACCCTACCCGTATGTACACATACGTGGCCGTATTTTCTTTCTTACACCCTGGTCGCTGTACGTACGTGTACATGCTACATGCGCGCCTCTACTACGACACATGCGCGCCTCTACTATGACACGTGCGCGCCTCTACATCGACCAGTATGTACGTACATGTTCGCGACCAGAATGACAATGCTACGTACGCTTCGACCAGGTGGGTCCCGACTCTCAGGAACTTCCTTGCCTACGAAGATATATCTGGTGGGTCCCAGCAGTCAGGGGGGCGAATCGTTTTTTTTGCCCGGACGCACTTCCTTGCGTGCGAAGGTGTAGCTGCTGGGTCCCAGCAGTCAGGGGGGCGAATCATTTTTTTTTGCCCAGACGCACTTCCTTGCGTGCGAAGGTGTAGCTGGTGGGTCCCAGTAGTCGGGGGGGCGAATTGTTTTTTTTCGGACGCACTTCCTTGCGTCTGAAGATGTAGCTGGTGAGTCCCAGCAGTCAGGGGGCGGATCGTTTTTTTCCCGGACTCACTTCCTTGCGTGCGAAGATGTAGCTCGTGGGTCCCAGCAGTTAGGGGGCGAATCATTTTTTTCGCGAAATACGGTGGCCCGTCTGGTGGGTCCCCGCTGTCAGGTGGAGGAATAATTATTTTGCGCGTAATAAGGAGGCACTTCCTTGCGGCTGCCGTGGACCCAGTTGTCAGCCTCTCCACGTACAGTCCACGTCCGATGGAAGTCGTTCCTTGACCACGTTGACCACGCCGCGTCAAGAGCACCAGGGCGGTGGACGATGACGAGGCCTAGGAAGGGGACAACACGGAGCCGGGGAAGACGAGGCAGTGGATGCACACGCGAAGAGGAGTACGAGGGTTCACTGGTTCGGCTGCGCTGCCGTCGCCGCAGAATAATAGGGAGTGTGGGTGAGTGGAGGGATGGCCTGGCCAGCGGTGGGAGTAGTAGGGGGCAGTGAGGCCTCCGCGGCAGCACAGTCGGCCATGGGAGGCAGGAGCAGGCGACACGACCGGCGCTGCTTTGGGCGGCTGGAACAAGAAGACCAGAGGTTGAAGAAGCACGTCGGCCGTTGGATGGACATCATACGGTCACTGCAGTTAGAATCGTTTATATTGACTAAGTTAACAAAGCCCTTGGTACGTCAACTTAGTAGGCCCACAGGTCAGCTTCCAAAACGGTGCGCCCCAGATGTCAGGGGGAGGAATCATTTTTTGGGCGGGTGAAGCTAGAATATCCGAGATTGAAGAAGAAGCACGGCATCCGTTGGGTGGACATCCAACGGCCACTGCTGCTAGAACCGTGTGTTGACTATAAGTTGACAAAGCCTTGCATACGCGTCAACTCTGTTTTTTTAGGGGACGCGTCAACTTAGTAAGGCCAGAAGTTTGTGGCACAGAACTTATAGCCCATTTGAGATTTGTAAGAATGTGTAGCCCATTTTTGAATTCTAATGGAATTTACTACATCCCATTTACAGTTTGTTAAAAGTACAGCCTGATGACCCACAAGTATAGGGGATTAATCATAGTCCTTTCGATAAGTAAGAGTGCCGAACCCAACGAGGAGCAGAAGGAAATGATAAGCGGTTTTCAGCAAGGTATTCTTTGCAAGTACTGAAATAAGTGGTAACAGATAGTTTTGTGATAAGATAAATTGTAATGAGCAACAAGTAACAAAAGTAAATAAAGTGCAGCAAGGTGGCCCAATCCTTTTTATAGCAAAGGACAAGCCGGAACAAACTCTTATAATAGGAAAAGCGCTCCCGAGGACACATGGGAATATCGTCAAGCTAGTTTTCATCACGTTCATATGATTCGCGTTCGATACTTTGATAAATTGATATGTGGGTGGACCGGTGCTTGGGTGCTATTCTTACTTGAACAAGCATCCCACTTATGATTAACCTCTATTTCAAGCATTCGCAACTACAACAAAAGTATTAAGGTAAACCTAACCATAGCATGAAACATGTGGATCCAAATCAGCCCCTTATGAAGCAACGCATAAACTAGGGTTTAAGCTAGAGGCTAGCCAACATACATCTTATCAAAATATCAAACGAATACCAAATTCACATGACTACTAATAGCAAGACCTCTCCCTTGTCCTCAGGAACAAACGTAATTACTCACAAAGCATATTAGTGTTCATAATTAGAGGGGTAATAATATGCATATAGGATCTGAACATGTGATCTTCCACCAAATAAACCAACTAGCATCAACTACAAGGAGTAATCAACACTACTAGCAACCTACTAGCACCAATCCTGGACTTTGAGACAAGAATTGGATACAAGAGATGAACTAAGGTTTGGAGATGAGATGGTGCTGGTGAAGATGTTTATGGAGATTGCCCTCTCCCGATGAGAGGAGCGTTGGTGATGACGATGGTGATGATTTCCCCCTCCCGGAGGGAAGTATCCCTGGCAGAATAGCTCAGCCGGAGCTCTAGATTGGTTCCGCCAAGGTTCCGCCTCGTGGCGGCGGAGTTTCATCCCGAAAAGTTCCTTCTGATTTTTTTCTCATCGAAAGACTTCATATAGGAGAAGATGGACATCGGAGAGCCACTAGGGGGCCCATGAGGTAGGGGGCGCGCCCCCCACCCTCGTGAGCAGGGTGTGGGCCCCCTGGCCTTCATCTTTGGCAAGGATTTTTCTTTATTTATTTTAAGATGTTCCACGGAGTTTCAGGACTTTTGGAGTTGTGCAGAATAGGTCTCTAATATTTGCTCCTTTTCCAGCCCAGAATTCCAGCTGCCGGCATTCTCCCTCCTTATGTAAACCTTGTAAAATAAGAGAGAATAGCCATAATTATTCTGACATAAAGTGAAATAACAATCCATAATGCAATAAATATCGATATAAAAACATGATGCAAAATGGACGTATCAACTCCCCCAAGCTTAGACCTCGCTTGTCCTCAAGCGAAAAGCCGATAACAATAAATATGTCCTCATGTTTAGAGGTAGAGGCGTCGATAAAAATAAAATACGGACATGAAGGCATCATGATTATTCTCATAACAGCAACATATATATATATTGTCATATGATTACTTATGTTCAAGTGATGATCCATTCACAATGCAAAAGTATAAATCATAAACCTTATTGGGCTCCGACAAACTATAATCTCAGTCATTGAAGCAATTGCAATTTATCATAACATCGGAAAGAGTCTATGTCAGAGCTAAAAAGTAAGTCCACATACTCAACTATCATTTAGTCCTCCATAATTGCTAACACTCACGCAATACTTGTGGTTACGGAGTTTTAATCGGACATAGAGAAAGATAGGGGCTTATAGTTTTGCCCCACAACCTTTTACCTCAAGGGTAATGTCAACAATAATGGTTCATGCTCCCCTACATCCAATTAGATATATATATATATCATGTTCTTTCCAACATGCTGAGCTTGCCAAAGGATAAAATGAAAAAGAAAAGGTGAAGATCACCATGACTCTTGCATAAGGTAGAAGATAATAATAAAGGATAGGCCCTTCGTAGAGGGAACCAGAGGTTGCCATGCGCTTTTATGGTTGGATGCATAAAATCTCAATGCGAAAGAGCGTCACTTTATATTGCCCCTTGTGATATGAACCTTTATTATGCAGTCCGTCGCTTTTATTACTTCCACATCACAAGATCGTATAAAGCTTATTTCTCCCACACCAATCAATCATACATATTTAGAGCAATTTTTATTGCTTGCACCGATGACAACTTACTTGAAGGATCTTACTCAATCCATAGGTAGATATGGTGGACTCTCATGGCAAAACTGGTTTAAGGGTATTTGGAAGCACAAGTAGTATTTCTACTTGGTGCTGAGAATTTGGCTAGCATGAGGGGGAAAGGCAAGCTCAACAAGTTAGAGGATCCATGACAACATACTTTATCTCAGATATAAGAAAGACATAACTCATTACGTTGTCTTCCTTGTCCAACATCAACCCTTTAGCATGTCATATTTTAATGAGTGCTCCCAATCATAAAAGATGTCAATGATAATATATCTATATGTGAAAACCTCTCTTTCCTTATTACTTCCTATTAATTGCAACAATGACCAAAGCTATGTCTGCCAACTCCCAACAACTTTTAATCATCATACTCTTTCTATGTGAAGTCACTACTCTCAATAAGATCAATATGAACTTTTTGTTTCTTTTTATTCTTTTTCTCCTTTCTTTTATTCACCCAAGATCATGGCAAAATAATCAAGCCCTTGACTCAACACTAATCTTTATTATATATAACTCACGGACTCTATTACATAGAGGGATCAAAAAGCAAAACTCAAAACTAGATCATGCCATAAACTTTATTCCACTAGATCAAGATACTACTAATAGGATCGAACTAAGAAAAACGATAAAGATAGGAGTTGTGATGGTGATACGATACCGAGCACCTCCCCCAAGCTTGGCAGTTGCCAAGGGGAGTGCCCATACCCATGTGAATATGTCTCCTTTGTCGGTGAAGAAGGTGGTGGTGATGTTGGCTTAGTTGATGGCTTAGGCTTCTCCCTTAATTTGCGCTTGAGGACGGCATTTTGATCCCTCAGATCATCAATCTCCCACTCCAGGGTTAATATCTTTTTGCATAGGTCCTACTTATTTTCCTGCAAGAGACGATAAGGGATAAACTCAAACTTGGGTTTCTTTACCCTATCAGGGAGACTTGACTTTTTGAACTCCACGTGCATGTCCTCAGGTTGAGGTAATGGTGCTTCATCTTCATCTGAGCTCGTCTCCTCCTTCCCCTTGGGTTCATAGTCCTCTTCTTCCTCCTTGGTCCATCCATCGTGTTCCACATCTCCATAGACCTTTGGATTTGCTAAGTAATCATCCACATAGATTTCTCCTTCTGAATCCTGGGAAGACATGTTGATTTAATCTGCAGCAGCAACAGCTCGAAAACAAAAACAGAGGAAATGTGCGTGATACGGGAGTCAAAACCTTCGGGAGAATATATAATGAATTTTTTACCGACCAAAATTTTTTACCCTCGTGGGGCCCTCGTGTCCTTCCCGGACTGCTACTTATTTTTTCTATTTTTCTAAATATTCCAAAACGGAGAAATATTGCCTTAAAATTGTTTTGGAGTTGGTTTGCTTACCGTACCACATACCTATTCCTTTTCGGAGTCTGAAACGTTTTGGAAGGTGTCCCTTATGTATTCCTCCGGGGTTACAGTTTCAATAACATTGGTTTCAACATTTATGGGATTACCTGAGATATAATGTTTAATTCTTTGACCGTTTACCACCTTCGGATTTGTGCCCTCGAAGTTGTTGATTTTTATGGCACCGGAACGATAGACCTCTTCGATAACATAGGGGCCTTCCCATTTAGAGAGAAGTTTTCCTAAAAAAAATCTTAAACGAGAGTTGTATAGAAATACATAATCACCTACATTAAACCCACGCTTTTGTATCCTTTTGTCATGCCATCTTTTAACTTTTTCTTTAAACAACTTGGCATTTTCATAAGCTTGGGTTCTCCATTCATCAAGTGAGCTAATATCAAATAACCTCTTCTCACCGGCAAGTTTAAAATCATAGTTGAGCTCTTTAATAGCCTAATACGCCTTATGTTCTAGTTCGAGAGGTAAGTGACATGCTTTTCCATAAACCATTCTATACGGAGACATACCCATAAGATTTTTATATGCAGTTCTATAAGCCCATAATGCATCATCAAGTTTCTTAGACCAATTCTTTCTACACCTATTAACAGTCTTTTGCAAAATTAATTTGAGCTCTCTATTGCTCAACTCTACTTGACCACTAGACTGAGGGTGATAAGGAGATGCAATTATATGATTAACATCATATTTAGCAAGCATTTTACGGAAAGCACCATGAATAAAGTGTGAACCACCATCAGTCATTAGATATCTAGGGACTCCAAACCTCAGAAAAATAACTTCTTTAAGCATTTTAATAGAAGTGTTATGATCAGCACTACTAGTTGGAATAGCTTCTACCCACTTAGTAACGTAATCAACAGCAACTAAAATATGTGTATATCCATTAGAGGCAGGAAAAGGTCCCATATAATCAAAGCCCCAAACATCAAATGGTTCAATAACGAGTGAATAATTCATAGGCATTTCTTGACGTCTACTAATATTACCAATTCTTTGACATTCATCACAATATAAGACAAACTTACGGGCATCCTTGAAGAGAGTAGGCCAATAAAAACCAGACTGCAATACCTTATGTGCAGTTCTATCTCCAGCGTGGTGTCCTCCATAAGCCTCGGAATGACACTTGCGTAGGATCTGTTCATGTTCATGCTCAGGTACACAACGTCTAATAACACCATCTACTCCTTCTTTATAAAGATGTGGGTCATCCCAAAAGTAATGTCTTAAATCATAGAAAAACTTTTTCTTTTGTTGGTATGTGAAGCTAGGAGGTATAAAACGTAGCAACAATATAATTAGCATAATCAGCATACCATGGAGTACTACGAGGAGTACTTATAACATTTAATTATTCATCAGGAAAGCTATCATCAATAGGTAGTGGGTCATCAAGAACATTCTCTAACCTAGACAGGTTGTCTGCAACAAGGTTCTCAGCTCCCTTTCTATCAACAATATGCAAATCAAATTCTTGTAGCAAGAGAACCCATCTAATAAGTCTAGGTTTAGCATCTTTCTTTTCCATAAGGTATTTAATAGCAGCATAATTAGTTTGAATAGTTACTTTAGAATCAACAATATAAGGTCTGAACTTATCACACGCAAATACAACTGCTAAAAGCTCTTTTTCAGTAGTAGCATAATTTCTTTGAGCATTGTCTAGAGTCTTACTAGCATAATGAATAAAATTTAATTTCTTATCAACTCTTTGCCCTAGAACAGCACCTACAGCATAATCACTAGCATCACACATAATTTCAAAGGGTAAATTCCAATCAGGTGGCTAAACAACAGGTGCAGAGACTAATGCTTTCTTAAGTATTTCAAATGCTTCTACACAATCATAATCAAATACAAGTGGTATATCTTTTTGCAATAAATTAGTCAGAGGCCGAGAAATTTTTGAGAAGTCCTTAATGAACCTCCTGTAAAATCCAGCATGACCAAGGAAACTTCTTATACCTTTGATGTCCTTGGGACATGGCATCTTTTCAATAGCATCGACCTTCGCTTTATCAACTTCAATACCTCTTTCAGAAACTTTATGCCCCAAGACAATACCTTCATTAACTATAAAGTGGCACTTTTCCCAATTCGAGACAAGATTAGTTTCTTCACATCTCTGCAAAACTCGATCAAGATTGCTCAAGCAATCATCAAAAGAGGAACCATAGACGGAAAAATCATCCATGAAAACCTCACAAATCTTTTCACAAAAGTCAGAGAATATAGCCATCATGCATCTTTGAAAGGTAGCAGGTGCATTACATAAACCAAAAGGCATACGTCTATAAGCAAAAGTACCAAAAGGGCATGTAAAAGTAGTCTTTGATTGATCTCTAGCCGACACAGGTATTTGAGAGAAACCAGAATAACCATCTAGAAAGCAATAGTGTGTATGTTTGCATAATCTTTCTAGCATTTGATCAATAAAAGGTAAGGGGTAATGATCTTTCTTAGTAGCTTTATTTAATTTACGGAAATCAATTACCATCCTATAACTGTGATAATTCTTTGTGGAATCAATTCATCTTTATCATTAGGAACAACAGTAATACCTCCCTTCTTAGGGACACAATGGACAGGACTTACCCACTGACTATCAGCAACGGGATAAATTATACCTGCCTCCAGAAGCTTGAGTATTTCTTTTCTTACCACTTCTTTCATTTTAGGATTCAAACGTCGTTGAGGATCACGAACTGGTTTGGCATGTGCTTCCAAATTTATTTTATGTTGACATAGAGTGGGACTAATGCCCTTAAGATCATCAAGAGTATATCCAATAGCAGCACGATGCTTCTTCAGAGTTTTCAATAATCTTTCTTCTTCATTCTCTGAAAGGTTAGCACTAATAATAACAGGATATATCTTCTTTTCATCAAGATAAGCATACTTAAGATTATCAGGCAAAGGTTTAAGCTCAAACACGGGATCACCCTTGGGTGGAGGAGGATCCCCTAAAATTTCAACAGGCAAATTGTGTTGCAGAATAGGTTCCTGTTTAAAGAATACTTCATCTATTTCCCTTCTTTCATTCATGAACATATCATTTTCATGGTCTAGCAAATAGTGTTCTAAAGGATCACTAGGAGGTACGGCAGTAGAAGCAAGACCAATAATTTCATCCTTACTAGGTAATTCTTCCTCACGATGTTGTTTACTAAATTTAGAGAAATTAAACTCATGAACCATATCACCTAAGCCAATAGTAACAACATTCTTTTCGCAATCTATCCTAGCATTAACAGTGTTCAAGAAGGTTCTACCAAATATAATGGGACAAAAGCTATCTTGCGGAGAAGTAAGAACAAGAAAATCAGCAGGATATTTAGTTTTCCCACACAAGACTTCAACATCTCTAACAATTCCAATTGGTGAAATAGTATCTCTATTGGCAAGTTTAATTGTGACATCAATACCTTCTAACTCAGCAGGTGCAATTTCATTCTTAATTTCTTCGTATAAAGTATGCGGTATAACACTAGCACTTGCACCCATATCACATAAGCCATGATAACAATGATCTCATATTTTAACAGAAATGACAGGCACGCCTACCACAGGTCTATGTTTATCTTTATCACAAGGCTTAGCAATTCTAGCAGTTTCACCTTCGAACTGAATAACATGCCCATCAATATTATTAGACAAGAGATCTTCAACAATAGCAATATTAGGTTCTACTTTAACTTGATCAGGAGGTGTATAAGTTCTAATATTGCTTTTACGAACAACAGTTGAAGCTTTAGCATGATCCTTTATTCTACCAGGGAAAGGTGGTTTCTCAACATAAGAAGTAGGAACAATAGAATCATTATAAGTGACAGTCTTTTCTTCAACTTTAATAGGTGCAACTACTTTTACTTCTATGGGAGGATGATATTTAAACCACTTCTCCTTAGGGAGATCAACATAAGTAGCAAAAGATTCACAGAAAGAAGCTACTATCTCAGAGTCAGGTCCATATTTAGGGCTAAACTTACGGAAAATATCGGTGTCCATAAAAGATTTAACACAATCAAACTTAGGTGTCATACCTGACTCCTTACCTTCGTCGAGGTCCCAATCTTCAGAGTTGCATTTAATTCTATCAAATAAATTCCATTTAAATTCAATAGTCTTCATCATAAAAGAGCCAGCACAAGAAGTATCGAGCATGGTGCGATTGTTTTCAGAAAGCTAAGCATAAAAAATTTGAATAATCATTTCTCTTTAGATCTCATGATTGGGGCATGAATATAAAATTTATTTAAGCCTCCCCCAAGCTTGAGCGATGCTTTCCCCTTCGCGAGGCCAGAAATTATATATATAATTGTGATCACGATGAACAAGATGCATAGGGTAATACTTTTGATGAAATTCCAACTTCAATCTTTTATAGTTCCATGATTTCATATCATCACATAGCCTATACTATATCAATGCGTCTCCCTTCAAAGATAAAGGGAAGACCTTCTTCTTAGCAACATCATCGGGTATACCTGCAAGCTTAAATAACCCACAAACTTCATCCACATATATTAAGTGCTCATCAGGATGCTTTGTTCCATCTCCTGTAAAAGGGTTAGCTAGCAGTTTTTCCATCATACCCGAAGGAAATTCAAAAGGAGTTTCATTTTCAATAGGTTCAGTAGGTTGAGGATCAACTCTTTCCTCTACTGGATGGGGTGAAGATACCCCGAACAAGCCCCTCAGAGAATTACTTTCCATAGTAACAAGTGAAAGTAAATTTCAGCACACTATATAAATTGTTCCTTACCAAATTCCACCTACCAAAGGCGCTACACTCCCCGGCAACGACACTAGAAAAGAGTCTTGATGACCCACAAGTATAGGGGATCTATTGTAGTCCTTTCGATAAGTAAGAGTGTCGAACCCAACGAGGAGCAGAAGGAAATGATAAGCGGTTTTCAGCAAGGTATTCTCTACAAGTACTGAAATAAGTGGTAATAGATAGTTTTGTGATAAGATAAATTGTAACGAGCAACAAGTAACAAAAGTAAATAAAGTGCAGCAAGGTGGACCAATCCTTTTTATAGCAAAGGACAAGCCGGAACAAACTCTTATAATAGGAAAAGCGCTCCCGAGGACACATGGGAATATCGTCAAGCTAGTTTTCATCACGTTCATATGATTCGCGTTCAATACTTTGATAATTTGATATGTGGGTGGACCGGTGCTTGGGTGTTGTTCTTACTTGAACAAGCATCCCACTTATGATTAACCTCTATTGCAAGCATCCGCAACTACAACAAAAGTATTAAGGTAAACCTAACCATAGCATGAAACATGTGGATCCAAATCAGCCCCTTACGAAGCAACGCATAAACTAGGGTTTAAGCTTCTGTCACTCTAGCAACCCATCATCTACTTATTACTTCCCAATGCCTTCCTCTAGGCCCAAATAATGGTGAAGTGTTATGTAGTCGACGTTCACATAACACCACTAGAGGCTAGACAACATACATCTTATCAAAATATCAAACGAATACCAAATTCACATGACTACTAATAGCAAGACTTCTCCCTTGTCCTCGGGAACAAACGTAATTACTCACAAAGCATATTCATGTTCATAATCAGAGGGGTAATAATATGCATATAGGATCTGAACATATGATCTTCCACCAAATAAACCAACTAGCATCAACTACAAGGAGTAATCAACACTACTAGCAACCTACTAGCACCAATCCCGGACTTTGAGACAAGAATTGGATACAAGAGATGAACTAGGGTTTGGAGATGAGATGGTGCTGGTGAAGATGTTTATGGAGATTGCCCTCTCCCGATGAGAGGAGCGTTGGTGATGAGGATGGTGATGATTTCCCCCTCCCGGAGGGAAGTATCCCCGGCAGAACAGCTCAGCTGGAGCTCTAGATTGGTTCCACCAAGGTCCCGCCTCGTGGCGGCGAAGTTTCATCCCGAAAAGTTCCTTCTGATTTTTTTCTCATCGAAAGACTTCATATAGGAGAAGATAGACGTCGGAGAGCCACCAGGGGGCCCACGAGGTAGGAGGGCGCGCCCTAGGGGGGCGCGCCCCCCACCCTCGTGAGCAGGGTGTGGGCCCCCTGGCCTTCATCTTTGGCGAGGATTTTTCTTTATTTATTTTAAGATGTTCCGTGGAGTTTCAGGACTTTTGGAGTTGCGTAGAATAGGTCTCTAATATTTGCTCCTTTTCCAGCCCAGAATTCCAGCTGCTGGCATTCTCCCTCCTTATGTAAACCTTGTAAAATAAGAGAGAATAGCCATAGGTATTGTGACATAAAGTGAAATAACAATCCATAATGCAATAAATATCGATATAAAAGCATGATTCAAAATGGACGTATCACAGCCCATTTCAACCAACCGTTGAAAACAGAATTCAATGAAATTTCCCACATTTTGATGGGATCCGAAATATCTTTATTCCGAAATTTATAGTCAGGTTAAATACAATTTCAATATAAATTTATATTACGTAAAAATCAAACGAAACATTGCACTCGCAACAATTAATGAAATTAAAATTTTCAATATCCAAAAATAATATTGTATAAAGTAATCACGTGCTTGGTGCATTTTTTATAGTTACTGCCCAGTTTTTATAATTACATCCCATTTATTATTTCTTAAAGCCCATTTTCTTGTTAAGCCTAATGCATCCCTCCTAGGAAAGATTTGCAGCCCAGCGGGGCGGAGAATAACAACTTGACCTTGCCTGGGTATTCCTAAAAAAAGTATAGCTGGGCTAGCCATTTTCAGCTTGAAAAAAATTAATATCTGGGCTGGATATCTGACCTGGGCTAGACGGGCCACAGCCCGCCCAGTTAATACCTGCAGTGATGTTTTCGTTGTTGTTCAGAGGAGAAAAATTAATATCTGGGCTAAACATCGAAAAACTCTGTAGTGCTCACACCTCAAAAACACAAATACTGCTCGAGCTGCTTGGTCCCAGCTGTCGGCCGATTCTTGTGCAATTCTCTCGTTTATTGACTATTACTACATAGGTTGACAATGGTGTGGGACCGCGGTGTCAGGAAACCAGGAGGAAGCAAAATAAATTATAGTAATATATATATATATATATATATATATAATAAGGAGGCACTTGCGTACGTGAGGCTATGGACCTGGTGGGTCCCCATTGTCATCCTCTCCAAGTAAAGTCATCTCCTCGCCCGCGCGCGCTTTCCGCCCGAAATAGTCAGCGCCGCCCGCCCCGCTTCCCGGTGCAGGCGATTGCTCCGCCTTCAAACGACACAAGTGCCGTCCGTCCGTCCATCTGCCACCCACATTAATGATACGCGGTTGCCGAGGCGGCTACTCCGGCGCCACACGTTCGTCCCTCCACCCGCCCACCATTGCTATATAAACTGCTATGCTGGCCATAGCTGCAGTCATCTGCATCCGTTCCCTTTCTCCTGTCCACACCACTACTGCCCACCATGGCTTCCTCGCGCTCCAACGCTCTTCGGGACGGGCAGACGACGGACCACAAGGAGATGGCAGCCATTGCTGCCGACCGGCTGGCCGGCAAGCAGCCGGAGGACGACGACGTCCCAATGGAGAACATGGTAGTCGACGATCCGGCGCCAACCCCCTCCACCGCGCCATCCTCACTGGTGCATTGCACCATGACCATCGGCGAGGCCCGTGCCCAATATATGGACAGGGTGAGGCAGATGCGTGAGGAGCAGTTCCGGGAGGCGCAGGCCAACGCCGCCTACAACCACCATCTCCTCCAGGAGCACCTGCAGGCGGAGGAGCATATCACCGCGGAGCGGGCGGGGCAGGAGGCACTGCTCGACTCGCACCGCTCCACCCGCAAGGGCCGCCTCGAGCGCTGGCGGTACCGCATGCAGGTGGCGGAGGCTGCGGCCGCCTACAAAGAGGCTATCAAAGAGGGCGATGAAGCGGGCGAGGCGCTGTTTGGCGAGACCGAGGACGAAGCAGAGGACAATGCCGGCTCCGATGAGTCCCCGCTCCGCTGGCGTCGACGAGGCCCTGCTCCGCCGAGGCCCCGCGGCGCCAACAACGAGGCAGAGGACACCGTCGGCTCCGCCGAGGCCCCGCCCCACCAACAACGAGGCAGAGGACATCGTCGGCTCAGCTGAGGCCCCACCCTGCCGCCAATGAGACAGAGGACATCGCCGGCTCTACCGAGGCCCCGCCCGCTGCCAATGAGACTGCGCCACACAGAAAACGAGGAAGAGTAGAACACGGTAGGTCGTCGTTGCTCGGGTCCAAGTAAGGCCACCACTGCTGCCCTCCGGTTGAAGCCAAGCTAGGCGGGTTGACCATTGACGGCTGGTTAGCTTCTTGGCGGCGATGTGGAGTCGAAGAGCTGCGCTGGAGAAGAACACTGCTTCTACTTAACTGCTGGTGGAGTTGGCTGACTGACACGTGGGCCCAACAGACCACATGTCAGTTATGCAACTGCACCTGCAGTTAAGTCACTGAAGCTTCTGTTCGGCTCAGCGGGACACAGGTGGGTAGCTTCGGTTAATTAATTATACCTCCAGTGCACCCCTTTTTAGTTGAAGAATGTATGAAATGTAATGAAATCTAGCATGTTTATATGAAATCCGACCGTGTATGAATGAATTTATTTCGATTAGTTCGAATTCCTGTATCACTGGCATTGGATGAACATGCAAAACAATACATACTAGCATTATTCCCAGGGTGATCACCTCGTTTGCAGCAGTTTCACATGTACTCCCTCCGGTCCTAGTCTGCATACAAGTTTTGCCTGCAGTCAAAGTATCTCTACTTTGACCAATCTTATACAAAAAGTATGCACTTTCACAATGTGCGAAGTAAAAAAGGAACAGAAGGAGTACAAAGAGTTTGAGCAGCTTTTTAGCGTTTCTGTACATTGCAATCAAACACACAGGCCTGGAAATTCATAGAGAACATTCAAAACAATCGATGATTATGCATCTCAGCGACTCACATGTCAGAGGCGATATTTACTTCACAACTAAAGAATAAAGAAAAAATTGATCGACACTGCTGACAGCAAAAGGCGTCCCATTCGAAAATATCAAATGCATGTCTTGCTAAAATCAATGAGAAAAATTTGACAAGGTTCAAAATTTGACAAGGTTGCAGACTAAGGCATAGCCTAGTGGTGGGAAGGGGCTGATGCCTTCCCACCCACCCAGGTTCAAGGCATGGTACTTGCAAGTTGGGTTTGTTGCACCAATTATACTGTAGGGGGTACCCCTACAGTCTTTCTGTCAAAAAAAATTTGACAAAGTTGTCCCATTCCAAAATATCAAATGCCTATGATTGTGGAATGGGCAGGGTTTGCCATCAGTTCGGACATTGACATGACACCTCGTGTTAAATAAATCAGCTGTTCTTTTTGTGCATTCCACCAAAATCAACCAAATTCGCGTGTAGCGCGTTTTTTTTGCCCTTATATGTTGCAACGCCTTGAACTTATCGGCACCTCCTTTCTAGTGGTGGAAATGAATGATTCGATGTATTCATGAACATTTTGTGCAGTTCCCATTGAAATCAAGCTGAGCACCCCTGTTTGCACAAATACAAAAAAGTGATTAGTATAAAGCAAACTATACTATGAATTGACAGTTTCAACAGGCACATGCATGGTCCATGTAGAGCACACTTTTAGAAAAATGGAACTCACCAGAAAGAATCCTAGAACAACATTGTACTCGTGCATCACAGCAAAAAATGGAGATTTGTCAGTCCTTCTGAGCTGAAGTTAGTTTGGTCTTGTGGGGAGTAATGTAACCATCCTTCAACTGCTCCTTCTGATGAGAAGATATACATGGCTTCTTCATCCTGGCATAATCGGAACTAGTCACTTCACGTACTCCATATTGTTCTTCAGAGGAAGATGATCCTATTGTGCAAAGACAAGAGGACTACTAAATGCTAGCATCCCTGTTTGCTCGAAAAAAAAGGAAAGGAAATATTTAAAACAGCACAGATGAAGCACTTCTCAAGGACAATACCACTTTTTCATGACAGTATCTAAACAGTAGCACAACACCAATAGAGATGACAAAGCTCAATCATATGGATGAAATCAGTGGGCAAGTACCAACCTTTGTCAGGAGGCTTATTGTGTAGAGCATACAGATGAAGCACTTCTCCGGAACCATCTGTTGCTATCTACGGTGGTGGCCATGCTTACTATATACTCCTCGATTAGTTTAATGTTTCCAACATCTTCTTGTGTAGTTCCACTAAAATATATGGTATCTTCAAAGAAGATCCCTATTTGCACAAGTAGAGATAATTACATATTACATTAAGAGTGGCATCAAATCAGTGGCAAAACAATTGCTCGTTCCAGCCATAGCAATAAATTAAGATGCAAAACTATATCATTACTTGTGTCATCACAGTTCCAGTGCTTCATTACAGCACCGGGAGTTGATTTTTGTTTCTCTTTCGCTTGTTCTTCCCCTTCATCACTTGGTTCAATAACAGACAAGCTTCGCCTTCAATGTAAGATTTGGCATGTCAATTAGGGAGCACAAGTATAGTATTAAACTTAATTTTCTGATGAAAGTGGCAAAATACAGGCCAGCAATTGTGAAATATCCTTATCTTACCTCAATGAGATATTACGGTGCACATACAGATTAAAAGCCTTGTCTCCATTTGTGTGGTTCACTAAAATCAAGCAACATTATCGTACAAGTAGCACAACATATGAAATCACACTGCAGAATCATGTGAAAGAAGGCTAGTACTGACCTCTCATGATGTGGAATTCAAACAACTCACAAGAAGAAGATCTGAACCAAATTCGCCTTAATGGATAGGAAGTAAGATCTCCTCTTGTGAGTTCCACTAAGATCAAGCAATGAAGCAACATTGTCGGTGTGACATTTTGGTTGAACTGCACAAAACACTCTTAAAACAAAAGTGTTTTGTGCAGTGCAACAAAAGATCACAATGGCAACGAGGTGAAGTAGATAACCCTGTTTACACAGAGGTGCAAAGGAAACAATTAGTGGTCAATAATAGTGGATGACACAGAAGCCAACAAAAAGAAGCATCTACCTTATCTAAATGGGAAAGAAAGCAAGATAGTAGCATTTCTCAAACGGTGGCATTGATTGTTATTAACATAGAGATTATATTAACAATAAAATTCGTTAAACATGTAATTTGCTTTTAACTGTGGCATTGCATCAATTTTCCAGCGGCAATATTAGAGGGTGTTTGTTTACAGGGACATTTTGGTGTAGGGACGAAAAAAACTCCGTGTCAGTCTCATCTAAACCAAACAGGAGGGACTTTTAGGGACTAAAAGTGGGCATTTGGGACTACAGAAAGAAGACCCCGAGGGAGTCTTTTTGGGACTTTTTCCAACAGTTGCCCCTGCCACGCATCGCACCTTGTCTCTATTAGTTCATTACTAGGGGCAACATGGTCTTTTAGCATGTCATTTAATAACCTCTAGTCCATGTTTAGTCCATGGAACCAAGCAGGTAGGGACTAGGGAGTTTTAACCAAACAGGTCCTTAGATTAACAATAGCTAATGAGTTGCACGGGACAGTGGACGCACCAGCACCATGTGCATGTACCGTTGTACTGTGGTCATGCACAGTCTGTTGCAACAAAGAACAAACAACAAAGGAGCATATATGTGTTGGTCCCAGTTTTGATATCTTTAGACACCTTTCCTTATGTGAGCGCAGCAAATCTAGTCCTGCTCAAACTCTACAGCCTTGTCCCTTCCTTTCCTTTTTGAACTAGTACTTTCGCCCTTCCTTTCCTCTTTGAACCACGTCCTAGATTTATGTGATACAACTTTCCCCACTACTTTCCCCCATTCCTTTCCTCTTTGAACCACGTCCTAGATTCATGCTACACAACTTTCCCCTTCATTTCCTCTTTGAACCACGTCCTAGATTCATGCTATATACAACTTTTCCCACTACTTTCCCCCACTCCTTTGCTCTTTGAACCACGTCCTAGATTCATGGTATACATGCAGCTACACAAATGCATGTGGAGTAAGTAAATTATACCTTAAGGTTCTTGGGGCGTGGTTCGGTGGGCGACGGGATGGCGGCGAAGAAGAAGGGGTCGGAGGCCCTCCCGCGTCGCCGCTGGGTGGAAAGTGAACAGCTGCGCCGGTAGTCCCTCGCCGACGGCGACAGCGTTAAGCCTCCTTCCCTTCCCGGCGGACGGATCCTGCCGGCTCTTTGAGCAGCAGTGAGGGGAGAGAGAGGCCAATGAAGTCTTGTTTAGATCTGGAGAGGGCGAGAGAGTGTGAAGAGAGCAACCACAAGTGCTGAGGCTCCAACGGGAGAGGGCGAGAGAGTGTGAAGAGAGAAACTACAAGCGTTGAGGCTCCAGCGTGTATATATATACTGGAGAGAGAGTGTGAAGCGTGCAAACCCTAGAAAACATTTTGACCAGTCAAAGAATCCTCCTGGCACAAATTATGCTCAAGTGTAGTTATCGAACCTGAGACCTCAAGTTTGATGAGCGAACAGGCTAACCAGCTACACAACCCTCCCGTTATGTTCAACGAGAGGGAAATAACCTTTTATACATTCCTGCATTCGTGTGACAAGCATGCCGTGTTTTTTTGTGTGTGTGGGATTCATTGGGATTTCAATCATAATCGTGTCATGTGGCTTTGGTGGTAAAACTATCCACAGTGGTGCAGAAATAATGCAGCCTTAGTCACCTTACCTCTCTCCACGTAGTACGTTGGGTCCCACCATTCAGAGGGTGAAACAAACAAATTAATAAGAAAAATTAAAAGCGCCAGCGGTGTTTCTTACCTCACACATCTCGCTACTGCTCGGGAACACTGTCCAATTGATCCCTATGTTCGCTCACATACTATTTTAAGTGAATTCTTATTATAACATACACACAAATTTTGGGCACTTGTATTCGACTAAAGTCAGTGCGCCACTGTATCTCGTATACTTACTACTCCCTCCATCTAGGTGTAATAAGTCACGTTAGAAGGTGCAATGGGACCAAGGTGCTTGTGTGTGTGTGTGTTTAACAGCATGTGTGTGTTAGAGAGAGCGACAGATCGACCTACTCCTACAGAGAGATGTTGTGTAGTGTAAGATTTTAGCCGTGAGAGTCGGTGCCGTTGGGGAACGTTGCAGAAAAACAAAAATTTTCCTACGGTTTCACCAAGATCCATCAATGAGTTCATCTAGCAACGAGTGATCGGATGCATCTACATACCTTTGTAGATCGCGAGCGCAAGCGTTCAAAGAACGGGGATGAGGTAGTCGAACACGACGTGATCCAAATCACCGGAGATCCTAGCACCGAACGGACGGCACCTCCGCGTTCAACACACGTACGGTCAGCGTAACGTCTCCTTCTTCTTGATCCAGCAAGAGGGAAGGAGAGGTTGAGGAAGATGGCTCCAGCAACAGCACGACGGCGTGGTGGTGATGGAGCTGCAGTACTCCGTCAGGGCTTCGCCAAGCGCTATGGAGGAGGAGGAGGTGTTGGAGAGGGAGAAGGAGGCAACCAAAGGCGTGGATGAAAATCCCTCCTTCCCCCACTATATATAGGAGGGCCAAGGGGGCGGGCGCCGGCCCTAGGAGATCCAATCTCCTAGGGGGGCGGCGGCCAAGGGAGGTTTCCCTCCCCCCCCCAAGGCACCTAGGAGGTGCCTTCCACTAGTGGGACTCTTCCCTTTTGTGAACCCTAGGTGCATGGGCCTCTTGGGGCTGGTGCCCTTGGCCCATGTAGGCCAAGGCGCACCCCCTACAGCCCATGTGGCCCCCCGGGGCAGGTGGACCCACCCGGTGGACCCCCGGGACCCTTCCGGTGGTCCCGGTACAATACCGATAACCCCGAAACTTGTCCCGATGGCTGAAATAGCACTTCCTATATATAATTCTTTACCTCCGGACCATTCCGGAACTCCTCGTGACGTCTGGGATCTCATCAGGGACTCCGAACAACATTCGGGTTACTGCATATACATATCCCTATAACCCTAGCGTCACCGAACCTTAAGTGTGTAGACCCTACGGGTTCGGGAGACATGCAGACATGACCGAGACGACTCTCCGGTCAATAACCAACAGCGGGATCTAGATACCCATGTTGGCTCCCACATGCTCCTCGATGATCTCATCGGATGAACCACGATGTCGAGGATTCAAGCAACCCCGTATACAATTCCCTTTGTCAATCGGTATGTTACTTGCCCGAGATTCGATCGTCGATATCCCAATACCTCGTTCAATCTCGTTACCGGCAAGTCACTTTACTCGTACCGTAATGCATGATCCCGTGACCAGACACTTGGTCACTTTGAGCTCATTATGATGATGCATTACCGAGTGGGCCCAGTGATACCTCTCCGTCATACAGAGTGACAAATCCCAGTCTTGATCCGTGTCAACCCAACAAACACTTTCGGAGATACCCGTAGTATACCTTTATAGTCACCCAGTTACGTTGTGACGTTTGGCACACCCAAAGCACTCCTACGGTATCCGGGAGTTACACGATCTCATGGTCTAAGGAAAAGATACTTTGACATTAGAAAAACTCTAGCAAACGAACTATACGATCTTATGCTATGTTTAGGATTGGGTCTTGTCCATCACATCATTCTCCTAATGATGTGATCTCGTTATCAATGACATCCAATGTCCATAGTCAGGAAACCATGACTATCTGTTGATCAATGAGCTAGTTAACTAGAGGCTTACTAGGGACATGTTGGTGTCTGTTATTCACACATGTATTACGATTTCCGGATAACACAATTATAGCATGAATAAAGACAATTATCATGAACAAGGAAATATAATAATAATGCTTTTATTATTGCCTCTAGGGCATATTTCCAACAGTCTCCCACTTGCACTAGAGTCAATAATCTAGTTACAATGTGATGAATCGAACACCCATGGAATTCTGCTGTTGATCATGTTTTGCTCTTGGGAGAGGTTTAGTCAACGGATCTGCTACATTCAGGTCCGTATGCACTTTACAAATATCTATGTCTCCATCTTGAACATTTTCATGAATGGAGTTGAAACGACGCTTGATGTGCCTTGTCTTCTTGTGAAACCTGGGCTCCTTGGCAAGAGCAATAGCTCCAGTGTTGTCACAGAAGAGTTTGATTGGCCCCGACGCATTGGGTATGACTCCTAGGTCGGTGATGAACTCCTTCACCCAAATTGCTTCATGTGCTGCCTCCGAGGCTGCCATGTACTCCGCTTCACATGTAGATCCCGCCACGACGCTCTGCTTGCAACTGCACCAGCTTACTGCCCCACCATTCAAAATATACACATATCCGGTTTGAGACTTAGAGTCATCCAGATCTGTGTCAAAGCTAGCGTCGACGTAACCCCTTACGACGAGCTCTTCGTCACCTCCATAAACGAGAAACATTTCCTTAGTCCTTTTCAGGTACTTCAGGATAATCTTGACCGCTGTCCAGTGTTCCTTGCCGGGATTACTTTGGTACCTTCCTACCAAACTAACTGCAAGGTTTACATCAGGTCTGGTACACAGCATGGCATACATAATAGAACCTATGGCTGAGGCATAGGGGATGACACTCATCTCTTCTATATCTTCTGCTGTGGTCGGACATTGAGCTGAGCTCAATTTCACACCTTGCAGCACAGGCAAGAACCCCTTCTTAGACTGATCCATATTGAACTTCTTCAATATCTTATCAAGGTATGTGCTTTGTGAAAGACCTATGAGGCGTCTCGATCTATCTCTATAGATCTTGATTCCTAATATATAAGCAGCTTCTCCAAGGTCCTTCATTGAAAAACTCTTATTCAAGTAGGCCTTGATGTTGTCCAAGAGTTCTGTATCATTTCCCATCAAAAGTATGTCATCTACATATAATATGAGAAATGCTACAGAGCTCCCACTCACTTTCTTGTAAACGCAGGCTTCTCCATAAGTCTGGGTAAACCCAAACGCTTTGATCATCTCATCAAAGCGATTGTTCCAACTCCGAGATGCTTGCACCAGCCCATAAATCGAGCGTTGGAGCTTGCACACCTTGTCAGCATTCTTAGGATCGACAAAACCTTCCGGCTGCATCATATACAATTCTTCCTTAAGGAAACCATTAAGGAATGCCGTTTTGACGTCCATTTGCCATATCTCATAATCGTAGAATGCGGCAATTGCTAACATGATTCGGACGGACTTTAGCTTCGCTACCGGTGAGAAAGTCTCATCGTAGTCAACCCCTTGAACTTGTCGATAACCCTTAGCGACAAGCCGAGCTTTATAGATGGTCACATTACCATCTGCGTCTGTCTTCTTCTTAAAGATCCATTTATTTTCTATGGCTCGCCGTTCAACGGGCAAGTCAGTCAAAGTCCATACTTCGTTTTCATACATGGATCCTATCTCGGATTTCATGGCTTCTAGCCATTTGTCGGAATCCGGGCCCGCCATCGCTTCTTCATAGTTCGAAGGTTCACCGTTGTCTAACAACATGATTTCCAAGACAGGGTTGTCGTACCACTCTGGTGCGGAACGTGTCCTTGTGGACCTTCGAATTTCAGTAGGAGCTTGATCAGAAGTATCTTGATCATCATTAATAACTTCCTCTCTAGTTGGTGCAGGCACCTCAGGAACATTTTCTTGAGTTGTGCCATTTTCCGGTTCAAGAGGTAACACTTCATCAAGTTCTACTTTCCTCCCACTTACTTCTTTCGAGAGAAACTCTTTCTCTAGAAAGAATCCATTCTTGGCAACAAAGATCTTGCCTTCAGATCTGAGGTAGAAGGTATACCCAACAGTTTCTTTAGGGTATCCTATGAAGACGCATTTTTCCGACTTGGGTTCGAGCTTTTCAGGTTGAAGTTTCTTGACATAAGCATCGCATCCCCAAACTTTTAGAAACGACAACTTAGGTTTCTTACCAAACCATAATTCAAACGGTGTCGTCTCAACGGATTTCGACGGAGCCCTATTTAAAGTGAATGCGGCAGTCTCTAAAGCATAGCCCCAAAAAGATAGCGGTAAATCGGTAAGAGACATCATAGATCGTACCATATCTAATAGAGTGCGATTACGACGTTCGGACACACCATTACGCTGAGGTGTTCCAGGCGGCGTGAGTTGTGAAACTATTCCACATTTTCTTAAGTGTGTGCCAAATTCGTGACTCAAGTATTCTCCTCCACGATCTGATCGTAGAAACTTGATTTTCCTGTCACGTTGATTCTCAACCTCACTCTGAAATTCCTTGAACTTAGGTTTGAGACTTGTGTTTCATTAAGTAGATGTACCCATATCTACTCAAATCATCAGTGAGGGTGAGAACATAACGATAGCCACCGCGAGCCTCAACACTCATTGGAACGCACACATCGGTATGTATGATTTCCAATAAGTTGGTTGCTCGCTCCATTGTTCCTGAGAACGGAGTCTTGGTCATCTTACCCATGAGGCATGGTTCGCACGTGTCAAATGATTCGTAATCAAGAGACTCTAAAAGTCCATCTGCATGGAGCTTCTTCATGCGTTTGACACATATGTGACCAAGGCGGCAGTGCCACAAGTATGTGGGACTATCATTATCAACTTTACATCTTTTGGTACTCACATTATGAATATGTGTAGCATTACGCTCGAGATTCATTAAGAATAAACCATTCACCATAGGAGCATGACCATAAAACATATCTCTCATATAAATAGAACAACCATTATTCTCGGATTTAAATGAGTAGCCATCTCGAATTAAACGAGATCCCGATACAATGTTCATGCTCAAAGCTGGCACTAAATAACAATTATTAAGGTTTAATACTAATCCCGAAGGTAAATGTAGAGGTAGCGTGCCGACGGCGATCACATTGACCTTGGAACCATTCCCGACGCGCATCGTCACCTCGTCCTTTGCCAGTTTCCGCTTATTCCATAGCCCCTGCTTTGAGTTACAAATGTGAGCAACTGCACCGGTATCAAATACCCAGGAGCTACTACGGGTACTAGTAAGTTACACATCAATTACATGTATATCATATATACCTTTTGTTTTGCCGGCCTTCTTGTCTGCTAAGTATTTGGGGCAGTTCTGCTTCCAGTGACCACTTCCCTTGCAATAAAAGCACTCAGTCTCGGGCTTGGGTCCATTCTTTGGCTTCTTCCCAGCAGCTTGCTTGCCGGGCGTGGCAACTCCTTTGCCGTCCTTCTTGAAGTTCTTTTTACCCTTGCCCTTCTTGAACTTAGTGGTTTTATTCACCATCAACACTTGATGTTCCTTCTTGACTTCTACCTCTGCTGATTTCAGCATTGAAAATACCTCAGGAATGGTATTTTCCATCCCCTGCATATTGAAGTTCATCACAAAGCTCTTGTAGCTTGGTGGAAGCGACTGGAGGATTCTGTCAATGACCGCATCATCCGGGAGATTAACTCCCAGCTGAGTCAAGCGGTTATGTAACCCAGACATAGTGAGTATGTGCTCACTGACAGAACTATTTTCCTCCATCTTACAACTGAAGAATTTGTCGGAGACTTCATATCTCTCGACCCGGGCATGAGCTTGGAAAACCATTTTCAGCTCTTCGAACATCTCATATGCTCCATGTCTCTCAAAACGCTTTTGGAGCCCCGGCTCTAGGCTGTAAAGCATGCGGCACTGAACGAGGGAGTAGTCATCGGCACGTGTCTGCCAAGCGTTCATAACGTCTTGGTTCTGTGGGACGGGTGCGTCACCTAGCGGTGCTTGTAGGACATAATCTTTCTTGGCAGCTATGAGGATGATCCTCAGGTTCCGGACCCAGTCCGTATAGTTGCTGCCATCGTCTTTCAGCTTGGTTTTCTCTAGGAATGCGTTGAAGTTGAGGACTACGTTGGCCATTTGATCTACAAGACATATTGCAAAGATTTTTAGACTAAGTTCATGATAATTAAGTTCATCTAATCAAATTATTCAATGAACTCCCACTTAGATAGACATCCCTCTTTTAGTCATCTAAGTATAACATGATCCAAGTCAACTAGGCCGTGTCCGATCATCACGTGAGACGGACTAGTCAACGTCGGTGAACATCTTCATGTTGATCGTATCTTCTATACGACTCATGCTCGACCTTTCGGTCTTCTGTGTTCTGAGGCCATGTCTATATACATGCTAGGCTCGTCAAGTCAACCTAAGTGTTTGCATGTGTAAATCTGTCTTACACCCGTTGTATGTGAACGTTTGAATCAAACACCCGATCATCACGTGGTGCATTGAAACAATGAACTGTCGCAACGGTGCACAGTTAGGGCAAACACTTTCTTGAAATTATTATCAGGGATCATCTTATTTACTACCGTCGTTCTAAGTAAACAAGACGCAAAACATGATAAACATCAAATGCAATCAAATTGTAATAGTGACATGATATGGCCAATATCACATAGCTCCTTTGATCTCCATCTTGGGGCTCCATGATCATCTTGTCACCGGCTTGACACCATGATCTCCATCATCCTGATCCCCATCATCGTGTCTCCATGAAGTTGCTCGCCAACTATTACTTCTACTACTATGGCTAACGCGTTTAGCAATAAAGTAAAGTAATTTACATGGCGTTTCTCAATGACACGCAGGTCATACAAAAAATAAAGACAACTCCTATGGCTCCTGCCGGTTGTCATACTCATCGACATGCAAGTCGTGATTCCTATTACAATAGAATGAACATCTCATACATCACATATAGATCATTCATCATTCATCACAACTTTGGCCATATCATATCACAAAGCACTTGCTGCAAAAACAAGTTAGACGTCCTCTAATTGTTGTTGCAAGTTTTACGTGGCTGAAGTAGGGTTCTAGCAAGAACGTTTTCTTACCTACGTGAAAGCCACAACGTGATTTGTCAACTTCTATTTACCCTTCATAAGGACCCTTTTCATCGAATCCGCTCCAACTAAAGTAGGAGAGACAGACACCCGCCAGCCACCTTATGCAACTTGTGCATGTTAGTCGGTGGAACCGGTCTCACGTAAGCGGTGTAAGGTTGGTCCGGGCCGCTTCATCCCACAATACCGTTGAAGCAAGATAAGACTAGTAGCGGCAAGAAAGTTGACAACATCTACGCCCACAACAAATTGTGTTCTACTCGCGCAAGAAGAACTACGCATAGACCTAGCTCATGATGCCACTGTTGGGGAACGTTGCAGAAAAACAAAAATTTTCCTACGGTTTCACCAAGATCCATCTATGAGTTCATCTAGAAATGAGTGATCGGATGCATCTACATACCTTTGTAGATCGCGAGCGGAAGCGTTCAAAGAACGGGGATGAGGTAGTCGAACACGACGTGATCCAAATCACCGGAGATCCTAGCACCGAACGGACGACACCTCCGCGTTCAACACACGTACGGTCAGCGTAACGTCTCCTTCTTCTTGATCCAGCAAGAGGGAAGGAGAGGTTGAGGAAGATGGCTCCAGCAACAGCACGACGGCGTGGTGGTGATGGAGCTGCAGTACTCCGTCAGGGCTTCGCCAAGCGCTATGGAGGAGGAGGAGGTGTTGGAGAGGGAGAAGGAGGCAACCAAAGGCGTGGATGAAAGGCCCTCCTTCCCCCACTATATATAGGAGGGCCAAGGGGGGGCGCCGGCCCTAGGAGATCCAATCTCCTAGGGGGGCGGCGGCCAAGGGAGGTTTCCCTCCCCCCCAAGGCACCTAGGAGGTGCCTTCCACTAGTGGGACTCTTCCCTTTTGTGAACCCTAGGCGCATGGGCCTCTTGGGGCTGGTGCCCTTGGCCCATGTAGGCCAAGGCACACCCCCTACAGCCCATGTGGCCCCCCGGGGCAGGTGGACCCACCCGGTGGACCCCCGGGACCCTTCCGGTGGTCCCGGTACAATACCGATAACCCCGAAACTTGTCCCGATGGCCGAAATAGCACTTCCTACATATAATTCTTTACCTCCGGACCATTCCGGAACTCCTCGTGACATCCGGGATCTCATCCGGGACTCCGAACAACATTCGGGTTACTGCATATACATATCCCTACAACCCTAGCGTCACCGAACCTTAAGTGTGTAGACCCTATGGGTTTGGGAGACATGCAGACATGACCGAGACGACTCTCCGGTCAATAACCAACAGCGGGATCTGGATACCCATGTTGGCTCCCACATGCTCCCCGATGATCTCATCGGATGAACCACGATGTCGAGGATTCAAGCAACCCCGTATACAATTCCCTTTGTCAATCGGTATGTTACTTGCCCGAGATTGGATCGTCGGTATCCCAATACCTCGTTCAATCTCGTTACCGGCAAGTCACTTTACTCGTACCGTAATGCATGATCCCGTGACCAAACAATTTGTCACTTTGAGCTCATTATGATGATGCATTACCGAGTGGGCCGAGTGATACCTCTCCGTCATACGGAGTGACAAATCCCAGTCTTGATCCGTGTCAACCCAACAAACACTTTCGGAGATACCCGTAGTATACCTTTATAGTCACCCAGTTACGTTGTGACGTTTGGCACACCCAAAGCACTCCTACGGTATCCGGGAGTTACACGATCTCATGGTCTAAGGAAAAGATACTTTGACATTGGAAAAACTCTAGCAAACGAACTATACGATCTTATGCTATGTTTAGGATTGGGTCTTGTCCATCACATCATTCTCCTAATGATGTGATCTCGTTATCAATGACATCCAATGTCCATAGTCAGGAAACCATGACTATCTGTTGATCAACGAGCTAGTCAACTAGAGGCTTACTAGGGACATGTTGGTGTCTGTTATTCACACATGTATTACGATTTCGGATAACACAATTATAGCATGAATAATGACAATTATCATGAACAAGGAAATATAATAATAATGCTTTTATTATTGCCTCTAGGGCATATTTCCAACAGGTGCATCCTCTCGTTTCCAGGCGTGTCTGGTAGGGACATGCGGACAGCTGCCACGCCCGCTCCTAACCAGCCTAGCCCACCCAAAGCCCCTCCATCGCCCCCGCGCGCTTCCCGCCCGAAACGGTTAGTGCCGCTCCAAAGAATTAGTTTCGCATTCATGCCCGGGCAGAGCGGACGCGACCTCTCACTGGCGCAAGAGTGATTCTTGCTTCGTCCATCCAACTTACTACTGGGTCTATGTGATTTGACGGCTCATTGGTCTTTATTACTGAGGTGGTAGGACTACTGGATGTCCCACGCTTTCGGCGAAAGGATGTACTACTACTAGATTACAATTTTCTCGGTTCTTACAACGGAGGCGTGCAAGAGCAGTGGAAACACGCAGGCTCAGTGATTACATGGCCCACCTCACACTATCACCGTGCGACACCTAACTCTTTACATAGTACTCCCTCCATTCCTAAATATTACTAGATGAGTCCCCGCGCGTTGCCGCGGAACAACGGTATATCTCTCTGCGCAAAATTATCAATTTCATAGAACTAAAAAAACTCTATAACCGCATGACAAATGTGGTAGCCAAACTAAATAAACTCCCATCATCATTTAGATCATCCAACGTAAGGAAAAAAGATCAACCAACTCCTACTGCATAATGGGATTATATTTTTCTTTTTGACATGTTAATGGGACTTAAAAGCTCACTTACATGCATGCTACCGGTGCATGCTTGCATGCAGACATGTTGATGTGATTTAAAACCCACTCACATGCATGTGCCACGGTATTTCTGCATGCTTGCATGTGGCTTAGTGCGGAGCCTCTCAACGTCTAGATCAGACGGCTATTATGGACTGATTTACTTCATCTAACGGCTACATAATTTTTGATGATGTGGCTCAAGGACAGGATAGAGAATTCCTATTAGTGGGGGCTAGCTATTACTAGTAGATAAGTCTTTGTAGAGATTCCACTACATACGGAACAAAATGAATGAATCTACACTTAAAATGCATCTATATACATCCGCATGTGGTTCATGGTGAAATCTCTACAAAGACTTATATTTAGGAACGGGGGAGACGGCGTACTAAGCAAGCTTCTCCTCATTCTGCGAGTTGATGGGACACATCAAAAGTACTCCAGTGTATAGAGCCTTGCCTCTAAGGTAGGCCCCACATGGTTTGCCTCTTTTTTTAACATAACATGTCAAGTCGCAATTTGTTTGTTCACCCGTGGTAGATGATCCTCCCTCCACCAAGTGGACAACCAGTACACGTGCCAAATTACCACGTGGGCTGCCTTTTTTGTACAGAAATGACCTCCACCGTGTACCCGCGCGGGTGTGGTTGGGAAAGAGACCGGAGTACGTGCGTCGTGCATGCACCTCTTCTCTTTGTGCACGTCCCCCACCTACGTGGGTGTGTGTGAGAGATACAAACCATGTTCGTGAGTGTTTTTTGTTTTGGGGTGGGGTGGGGTGGGGGTTGATTTCGTGAATTATTTGTGGGAATATGTGTCGATGACATCTCAAACAAAATTTTGCATGCAATGTGTGTGAAATGGAGGCCTATCCATATCATACATAGAGGGTCGGGGAATCCACGGGAAGAGAGGGAGGGGTCATAGCTATCGATAGAGTCGAAGAGAGGATCAAGAGGGTGGGTGCGAGATCGGTGAAGAGAGCCATCGAAATTGTGTGTGTGTGCAAGTCAAAGATATAGGGCGACTGGCCTACCGGAACGTTAGAGGGCACATGTCAAGTCTGTGTGTGGCAGGGAGACATGACTAGAGTGCTTGATGTATCGGTGTGTGTGGGGGAGGGGGTGGGGGGAGGGGTAGGCAGATGCCTAACTATAGAGGTAGAATGACTCGTATATGTGTTGAGAAGGAGAGACCCAACTATGTCTTGAGGGAGATCGGTCGACATTCATACATAACTGAAGGACGGGAAATATGATGGGACAAAGAGAGATGAGAGAGAGAGGGAGGGAGAGGGTAGAGTGCTGGATGGGTGATGGAGTTGCTTCTCGAAGATGGTGGGAGAGGCCTACTAGACAAACTGAGGGTGGAACTGCAATGTTATCAATAAGAGTGGGGATGTGTTTCTGTGTGTGCCTATGCGTGATAGATCTGTCGGGACGCATCCATGGATGATGAAGGGGAACCATGTGTTTGGTAAGCAAACCTAACTAGATCGGTAGATCAATTGTTGTTTGTCGGAGGAAGGGAGAGACACAACTAATGAGGTAGATCGATTGACGTGTGGGTAAAAACGAGTTATAAGGACCTAGCTAGCTATATGTATAGCGAGAGATCGGTCGGTGTACGTCCATTTGTTAGAGGCAAATAAGGCCCAGCGAGATGGATAGACAGAGAGAATGGAGCTAGGAAGTGGTGCGAGAGGCCTAACTACTAGCTAGATAGGAGGAGGAGTGTGCGGTTGTGAGATCAATGAAAAGAGGGGGCGAGAGTTTACACGTGTGTCTGACCGTATGAGAGACACGAGGCAAGGACACATAAATGAGGAGATTGAAGGTGTGTGTGTATGTTGTAGGCAGGCATCGCTAGAGAGGTTTATCGATCGGTGTGTGTCGGAAAGGAGTTGTGGAGACTCTGGGAGAACGACCTAAAGAAAAAATGAATCTGCCCGGTGTATAGACTGCCGAGGGAGGGGGAGGGCGAGGAGGGCATGTGCATGCATGAGAGAAAGTTAGTGGTAGCTACAAAGGTTAGAGGATTGTGTGGGTGTAAGAGACTAACAAAGATCATAATTTGATATGAAAGCGGATTCATATATTTGAATAGGAGATCATAGTGTTTTAAACATTGCATGCATGAATATAGCGGTGATACACGTGTTGTGCACATGTTATACCATAATGTGATAATGCATGGTGTTTGCAACTCACAGCTAAATGCCGAACAATCTAACCCATACTATACATCAAACAATCTCACATTTTATTTGAATTTGTGATAATGTGTGGCGTTTGCAGCTTACAACTAAATATTGAACAATCTAAACAATACTATATATCGAACATTCTCACATTTTATTTGAATTTGTGGTAATGTGTGGTGTTTGCAACTCACATCTAAATACTTGTAGGCGTAGGGGGCGGGGCACCATACATAATGTGATAAACACATTATACATATGAGACATGGTTTAGATTATGAAGATCTAGCTAGAGCTAGAAATGTAATGTGATTTGAAATCAAAATAAAGTGGATGCAAAAAATCTAGTTCGAGTTCATATAGTACACATAGTTCATATGTAACTCGAGACTAATCATGTGGTGTGCTGTGAAGATAATACACAAACGATGGTTTAACTTGACAATAATGATGATTGTAGATCTTATTAAAACAGAGAAACGAATTCAAATGCTTTGACTTCACAACAATCATTATTGTAGATCTTATTCAAATAGAGAAACGAATTCAAATTTAGTTCATATTGAAGCGGTAGTATATACGTTTGGAATGCACTAAAACGTTCATTTGAGTAGTAGGTTGCATGCATTATACACGTAGCGAAATATTTTAATTGAACATAACATGAATTCAAAGTTTTGAATGACATTTGTAGTGCGCATTGATTTGGTACAGTACACGTTAGGCTTGTCCGGAAATTTCAACCCGCGCCTTGTTAGCCCAAAATATTTAAGATATATCTTTGTCTCGTTGTGCTCTGACAACTCCCTCCATCTCAATCCGCGCCTTGCTATTCCGAAATTACAACGCGCGCGAAAACCCCCACCTCCTGTGAAATCCCAACACGTGAAATGCCCGTGGTACCCCTGAACCGAAAGAACCGCCTCAAATCGGTGGGGGTACTTTTGTAACATACCCCACATTTCGGACAAGCACGTCTCTAAGCCATGGTTCCCCACTGCCATCCCATCCGCCCACCCATTCGTACACCGAGGCCGCGAAAACCCACGACAAAACCCCACACCCTGCTCTGTCCGCCACCCAGCCGGAGCCTCTTCCCCGACGACGTCGTCCACGGCAACACCTCGACGTCCCTCATCCACCATACCGGATGAGGATCCGTCATCAATCTCATCATCCCGTCGGTTCAGCCACCCCGTCCTACACCTCCAAGGAGCTGCCCCGACGTTCCCCTCGTCTTTCGCGCCACCTCCATTCCCACACCACCGTCTTCACCTGCACCACCGGAAGAGCATCATCATCATCGTTTCCTCGGATGAAGCTACGGCCTAATCGGCGCCACCAAAGAGGTTGTACACTAATCGCCGCATTTTCTTCTTGATACGATCTCACGGTGCTGCCGGCGCTCGGTCCAGAGCCGACACGGCGCGGCTACATCCACGGCGGCGTCGCCGGCCACTTCCTCCATGACGTCGCTCCCTCGGCGATGACGTCCACATCAGTAGGAGCTGCTGCTGCTTTAGCTCTCGCTCGTGCTACTGCTCTGCTCTTGCTCTCAGTCCCCTACCTGGTCTGCTCTTGCTCGCATTGCTGCTCTCGCTCTTGCTCTTGCTTGTGATGCTGCTCCGATTTAGCTACACTTCATTCGACTGAATCGACTTTTGGGTCAGTCAATTTTCAGGGGGTGGGGGGGCTCGCCGGGGTGAAGGAAGAACCAGCCGCAGCGGGGAGGGGGGCTCGCCGGAGAGGTACCCCACTATCTATTTTAGGGTTCAAGATGGGGGCAGTGGTCGCCGGCGGTGGCGGGGCGGTGGCGTGGGGATCGCTGGAGAAAAAGCTCGGCACAGGGAGGCCTAGAGGGATGGCCGAGGCGGTGGCGAACCGGCGGTAGGGAGTGTTTTCGGGGCGGGCAGGGCGGCGCACCGCCTGCCGCGGGCGGCGGGGGCTGTTGTTTGGCCGGTGGTGGCTGGCGGCTCAGGGGGGTGATGGTTGAAGATGAACCGCAGACCCTTGATTTCATATCCAACGGATGCAAAATCGACTGGCCAGAGATGAAAAAGTTAGTCGACCGCCGTGTAGCCTCACCTTGCTAGTGCGTTCAGTTTCGACAGCAAAATTCAGTTTCGACAGCAAAATTCAGTTTCGATAGTTAAGTTCAGTTTCGACAGTTAAGTTCAGAGATGAGCGGCTGATGTATTTTAGATCTAGCACTTTGTGGTTATGTATTTTACGTCATGTATTGGAGATGCTATTAGAATTCCACTCAGGTTAACGTTGTTCGTTGTCTCTCTTGTCCTGCTTCAGCCTCGCCACCGTACAACTCACCGGAGCTGCTCCAACGACGAAACCCTCCATCACAGCGGAGCAGTACCTCGGGATCCATCTCCAGACGCCTAAGATCTTCTTCCCCTCCTCCGACAGCAAAGTCAGTCGGAGCATCCTCACGGGCCAACCCAATCACGCTGAGATCGACATGGCTTCGCCAAAGAGGTTGTACACTTGTTGCATCTCTTTTTTACTCTACATGTTATATATATTGTCCACTGAGCACACGGATTTGTTCCTTTAGTGTCTCCTTGAAATAAAAAACGTAGGAATTTTAATTTTCACTTGTCCTCCTTTTCAAATTCCTATTCATGAAGCACAAGACTAAGAGATAGTAGCATAATAGCATTATAACCGTACATTTTCTTGTGGTTTGACTTAATCTCACCATGCTTCTTTGCATCCTGTGATCTTCCAATTGTTGTGAATCAAACACCCAGATTGGCAGAAATCCTGTGTTTTTAAATTCTCTGTTTTGCACATGCATTCCTATCATATTCATGTCTATTTCCTATCCCTGCATTGTTGGAATCGTCCAATTCAAACGAGCCCTTACAGAATTACTTCTCTTACAGATAGTTGTCAAAGAAAACCTTGTGTGGTTTGTCCCGCTCCTGTTGCGCCGTCATCCACCCCAGCTCAGCTGCTCCAACGATAGAAGGGTCCAGCACAGCAGGGATCTGGCCTCCAGACTGTCTTTCGCCGCCTCAGATCTTGTTCCCCGCCGCTGGCAGCCATGAAAACTGCATTACCATCATCAACTGAGCAGATGACCTCGAGGACTACACGGGTCCGCAAGAGAGGTCACACTCTTTCATGTCTGCTTACGTTATGCATCGCTTAATACTACATGCTACTTTATCGTCCTGTTCACTGATTAGACTCTTAGTCAGCTCCAAACTAATGGTCAAACTTGAGTTTTTAAATGGTTGTGGGGTACATATCGGGGCCGCTATCAAAAGTATCTATCTACTATCTGGTTAATCTCCGGTGTCTACTATGAGTTTCATGTTGGGTGGGAAACAAATAGTAAAGAAGCCATTGTCTGTATTTTTTAACTGAAGCCATTATCTGCCTGCTATTATTGGTTTTGGGTCTATCCACATGTTGCTACCATCACTCTGGATTTCTGCATGCACTCCTTACATAATCTCACTATGTTTTATTCCTATGCATGATAGTTATTGTAAACAATGGAACTGAACATGTAGAGCGAAAGAGACAAGCCTTGTGTGGCAATAAAATTTCATGCAGATGTCTCTCCATGGTAGGGGCAAAGGCAGCCCCCCTCCACGCATTTGGGATTGTAATCGAGAGGAAGATATCTGTTCTGAGGGGGATTCAGAAGGAGAAGACAACTCCTATTTACCCCCTGAGGTCTTCGCTCTAACTTGGCATGCTGATGTTGGTTATATCATGCATATGGTGTCTTGCATTGCTTACTTTATACATCAAATATGCCATCTGCTTAGTTTAGACATCCTTTGTGTGAATGCCATCTGTTTAGTTTGTTCATCATTTATGTGAATTATGCAACACCATCTTGTTTAGCCAGGCATCATATATGTGAATTTTGCAATGCCATCCTCCTTAGCCAGTCATCTTATATGTAAATTATATCAGGCCATCCTTTTTTTCGTTACATATTACATTTGTCAACAATGTTAGTACATTCAACTGCTCTTCGTTTGCATTAGCCATTTGACATGGTGATGACAAATTCTGGAATGAAAACAAGGTCTTCAGAGCAGACTATGCTATCTGACGAAGCGCATATCTCGTTGGTTACGGATAGCTCCTCAAAGGAGGATTCAGAGACAGATGACCAGTCCTATCCCCCCCCCCCCGAGGTATGCTCTAACTTGGCAGGGTTATGTTGTTCATATCGTGCGTATGGTGTCTCGCATTGCTATGTCATTTGATTAGTTTAGACATGCTTTGTGTGAATGCCACCTGTTCAGTGTCTAATTACCATATATGTGAATTATGCATTGCCATCTTGTTGCAAGACATTATATATGTGAATTATACAATGCTATCTTGTTGCAAAGGAATTATATATGTGAATTATGCAATGCCATGCTGTTTAGCCAATCATCATGTATGTGAATTATATCATGCTATCATTTTCTTGTATTACGTGTTCCATTTTTCAACAACGTTTGTATATTCAACTACTCTTCCTGTGCATCAGCCATTTAAAGCGGTGATGGAAGTATCTGGAGTGAAAACAAGGTATTCAGAGCAGACAATGCTACCTGCTGAAGCAGACATCTTGCTGGTTACAAAGAGCTCCTTAGAGGAGGATTCAGAGACTGATGACCAGTCCTATTTCCCCCCTGAGGTCTATGCTCAAACTTGGCAGGGTTATATTACCCATGTCATGCATTGTCTTGCATTGCTTAGTTTTGACATCATATATGGATTGCCATCTGCTTACTTGCTTACTATATAAATCATATATTTGAATTATATCATGCCATCATGTTTACATAGTACATACACATCATCTATCTGAATTATGGCATGGCAACCCATTTAATAAGGACATCATATAGTTATATCATCTCATCATGTTTAGTGTTTACAGACATCATATTTTGAATTATGGCATTCTATCCATGAATGTATGTGAATTATGGCATGCCAACCTATTTAATAAACACATTATATAGTTATGTCATGTCATCCTGTTTACATAGTCTCATATTTTGAACTATGTCTTTCCATCTTTTTTAGTTAGCCATCATAATGTGAAATTGTGTCATGCTATCCTGTTTAGTTAGCCATCATATATGTGAAATTGTGTCATGCTATCTTGTTTGGTTAGACAACATAAATATGAATTATTTCATGCCCTCTTTTATTACCCACTATCCATTGCACATGTCTATCATACAATGTCTATACTTTCAATTACTTTTCTTGTTTATCAGCCATTTGAATTGGAGAGCGTGATGGCAGTATCTAAGGGAGTAACAACACGGTCTTCAGAAAAGATAGTGCTACCAGTTGATGCAGATAGAACCACGGTTGTAATTGCCCAAGGACCAGACCCACCACACATAACCCAGACTCTCGCAGATTGTACCCCTACCTAGTTGGACAGAGAACCAGCTACACCCCTTCTAACCCCAACCCCGGCAGATAGTAACCCAGTTCCAGTTGACACAGCACCGTCTCCACCACAGAGCACCCAAACACGAGCAGTTAGTAAGGGAACTACAGTGCCCAAAGCATGAGGACCACCACTCCGAATCCCAACTCAACGCTTAAAGGAGAAGAAGATTTTTTCTCAGGTCAGGTTCTGTAGCTATGGTTCATACTCCTTTGCTCTTGCATTACTGTATTGACTCATACCAACTATTTTCAAATTTGAAGGATGGAATTGAAACTCCAATGGCGCAATAGGTATGTTTTAAACATGTTTCTTTAACTGGTTTGTTGTTGTAACCTGCTCTATGTTGATTTCAGTTTCAATTGAATAAACAGTTATGTTCTCATGTCATGCACATTACAAGTGTTGTTGTTGCCCTATAGTTACCCACACTTATATTCTGTCTATTCTGCTTTGTCTTGAACAAATATTATTTGAACTGTGTCTCTATCTTGATTTGGCAACAAAAACTAGAATGATATAGACCATAAAGTGACCATGGTACATAGATATATGTTTGTTTCATGATGTTATCCTATCCACTTTACTACTGAACTCATTTACCTAAATGAGTTTCATATACAACATGGTAAACATGTGATGTGTCTGCTTGTTTCTCTTTTAGAATGCGGACAAAATTTTGGAGAACAGTACCGCGTTATCCAATGGTAAAGGAAGTAATGCAGATAAGGTTCAAGATAGTGAGACATCCCTGTTGGTCTCCAAGAAAGCTGATAAAAACTATCTTGACGACAGTGAGGGAACCCAAAAGTCCTGTCTTGATGTAGTGTTCGAGTAACTGGCCACTACTGCTGGCACAAGCTCTTCGAACTCGCTGTCAGAATCAGTCTTCTTGAGTCTCAGCTTCAAGTTGAAAGACATCGATTAGATCTGCTGCGACAGGAAGCTGAAGGACTGAGGAAGTCCCTGCAGAATTCAAATGCATATTTTCTGGTGCAACAACAAGTGCTGGAGGATTTAAGCGCCAAACAAGAGAAAGTTAATAAGCTTGCTAAGCATCTTGACAGCATTATGGGTACCCAGGATATTGTTTCTTGAGATCTTATGAAGTGGTTTCAGTTCTGGATTTGTTTTGCTGCGGCGTTTATTTGCGCTGGTCGCCAACTTTGACAACTAGTGTATATGATATGCTGCTTTGTTCCCTATATTTGCACTGGTGGCGAACTTTGATGCTCAGTGGATGTAATATGTGTAATAGCCGTGATAGCCTAGTGTTAGTTGCTTGCTTATTTATTTCCTTGTTGTCTTGTTTATTTGTTTGCTTGTAGTCATTGCAGTTCTTTTTCCGCGGTTAGCTAGTGGCTGCAATAACCTATATTTTAAAACTAGGCCACAATAACCATGGGCTAATATTTACTGTAGTGACACTGGGCCTCCTACTGGTCATAGAAACAGTGGGCCTTCTACGGGCTGTAGAAACAATGGGCCTTCTACGGGCCGTAGAAACAATGGGCCTTCCGCGGGCCGTATCATCAATGGGCCTTATACGGGCCGTATGATCGATTGGCAAACATGGGCCAAACAGACCGCATTATGGCTGTAAACGGGCTAGAGTTGGAACCGTCCGTTCATGGGCCGACCATAACGGGCCATCGTAAATAGGATGTATTTGATGATGCTATGAAAACGACCCATTGTATTAACGGACCACAAACGGGCCGACTGTAACCACGGGCTGAATTTGGCCCACAAGCAGAAAATGACAGTAACGGGTTGTAAGTAAACGAATGCTGGAAATGAGCCCAAGAATAAATGGGCTCTGAGAAGGCCGAAAGATAACATGGGCTGGAAACGGCCCAACGGAATAACGGGCCGTTAATGGGTATAAAGTGATACACTGTTCATTACGGGCCAGTTTCACCACGGGTCGTTAATGGGTGTAAAGTGATACACTGTTCATTACGGGCCAGTTTCACCACGAGCCGTTAATACGCCAAGAGTTACATAGGGCCTCATATGGGCCGAAAGATGTCATGGGCCATACATGGGCTAGAAGTGAAAACGGGCTGGAATCATATTGGGTGGCCCAGATGACACTACTGGGCCTAATTCGGATAGGGCGTAACGGGCCTTGGGTTAGCGGGCTGTAAATGGGCTATATGCGAACAGGTCATTAACAGGCTTTACATGGGCCGGCCCGCAACCTTTTAACCAAGTCAAATGGGCCGGCCTTTTCACATGAATGGGCCTCTGTTGGGCCGTGCCACGTGTCGACGTATCATAGGCGCCTTCTGTCCAATGAGTGGATGACATCTGTCCCAATGATGATCCAACACGTGTTTCCTCCAGCCAATGATGATTTTACACGTGGAAAATCCCCATTGGTCGGGGCTATTAACGGGTTATCGGATCCAAAACCCGACCTGATAGCTTAACGACGTTCCGTTATGGTGGATGCCACGTGTCGGCCACCCTTGCCGAAAGCACTTTTGTGACACGGGATTTATCGTCATGGAAGTGGACACTTCCGTGATGATAATTTTGGTAATGTCATGGAACACTTCTACGACAGCACAGGTATGACTATCTTGATTCTATCATAAAATTGTCATGGATGTACATGCATGACAGAAAATGCGACCTACTGTGACAAACACGTATCATCACGGAAGTGTATATTTTTGTAGTGTTGACCTACGAGGTTCGGTAGTAACTTGATCAGAAGTTTCATGATCATCATCATTAGCTTCCTCACTAATTGGTGTAGGAATCACTGGAACTGATTTCTGTGATGAACTACTTTCCAATTCGGGAGAAGGTACAATTACCTCATCAAGTACTACTTTCCTCCCACTCACTTCTCTAGAGAGAGACTTCTTCTTTAGAAAGGATCCATTCTTAGCAACAAATATCTTTTCTTCGGATCTGTGATAGAAGGTGTACCCAACAGTCTCCTTTGGGTATCCTATGAAGACACATTTCTCTGATTTGGGTTCGAGCTTATCAGGTTGAAGCTTTTTCACATAAGCATCGCAGCCCCAAACTTTAAGAAAAGACAACTTGGGTTTCTTGCCAAACCACAATTCATATGGTGTTCTCTCAACGGATTTCGATGGTGCCCTATTTAACGTGAATGCGGCCGTCTCTAAAGCATAACCCCAAAACGATAGCGGTAAATCAGTAAGAGACATCATAGATCGTACCATATCTAATAAAGTGCGGTTACGACGTTCAGACACACCATTACGCTGTGGTGTTCCAGGTGGCGTGAGTTGCAAAACTATTCCACATTGTTTCAAATGAAGACCAAACTCATAACTCAAATATTCACCTCCACGATCAGATCGTAGAAACTTTATTTTCTTGTTATGATGATTTTCCACTTCACTCTGAAATTCTTTGAACTTTTCAAATGTTTCAGGCTTATGTTTCATTAAGTAGATATACTCATATCTGCTCAAATCATTTGTGAAGGTCAGAAAATAACGATACCCGCCACGAGCATCTACACTCATCGGACCGCATACATCGGTATATATTATTTCCAATAAGTTTGTTGCTCGCTCCATTGTTCCGGAGAACGGAGTCTTAGTCATCTTGCCCATGAGGCATGGTTCGCAAGCATCAAGTGATTCCAAAAGCCCATCAGCATGGAGTTTCTTCATGCGCTTTACACCAATATGACCTAAACGGCAGTGCCACAAATAAGTTGCACTATCATTATTAAACTTGTATCTTTTGGCTTCAATACTATGAATATGTGTATCACCACTATCGAGATTCAACAAGAATAGACCACTCATCAAGGGTGCATGACCATAAAAGATATTACACATATAAATAGAACAACCATTATTCTCTGATTTAAATGAATAACTGTCTCGCATCAAATAAGATCCAGATATAATGTTCATGCTTAACACTGGCATCAAATAACAATTATTCAGGTCTAAAACTAATCCTGAAGGTAGATGTAGAGGTAGCGTGCCGACGGCGATCACATCGACTTTGGAACCATTTCCCACGCACATCGTCACCTCGTCCTTAGCCAATCTTCGTTTAATCCGTAGCCCCTGTTTTGAGTTGCAAATATGAGCAACAGAACCAGTATCAAATACCCAGGCGCTACTACAAGCATTAGTAAGGTACACATCAATAACATGTATATCAAATATACCTTTCACTTTGCCATCCTTCTTATCCGCCAAATACTTGGGGCAGTTCCGCTTCCAGTGACCAGTCCCTTTGCAGTAGAAGCACTCAGTCTCAGGCTTAGGTCCAGACTTGGGCTTCTTCACTTGATCAAAACTTGCTTGTTGTTCTTCTTGAAGTTCCCCTTCTTCCCTTTACCCTTTTTCTTGAAACTGGTGGTCTTGTTAACCATCAACACTTGATGCTCCTTCTTGATTTCTACCTCCGCAGCTTTTAGCATCGCGAAGAGCTCGGGAATAGTCTTATCCATCCCTTGAATATTATAGTTCATCATGAAGCTTTTGTAGCTTTGTGGCAGTTGCTACCTCTTGAGCACTCCATTGGTTTTCCCCGAAGAGGAAGGGATGATGCAGCAAAGTAGCGTAAGTATTTCCCTCAGTTTTTGAGAACCAAGGTATCAATCTAGTAGGACGCTACATGCGAGTCCCTCGTACCTGCACAAAACAAATAAATCCTCGCAACCAACGCGAATAGGGGTTGTCAATCCCTACACGGCCACTTACGAGAGTGAGATCTGATAGATATGATAAGATAATATTTTTGGTATTTTTGTGATAAAGATGCAAAGTAAAATAAAGGCAAAGGAAAAAAGCAAAGGAAATAACTAAGTAGTAGGAGATTAATATGATAAAGATAGACCCGGGGCCATAGGTTTCACTAGTGGCTTCTCTCGAGAGCATAAGTATTCTACGATGGGTGAACAAATTATTGTTGAGCAATTGACAGAATTGAGCATAGTTATGAGAATATCTAGGTATGATCATGTATATAGGCATCACGTCCGAGACAAGTAGACCGACTCCTCCCTTCATCTACTACTATTACTCCACTCATCGACCGCTATCCAGCATGCATCTAGAGTATTAAGTTAAAAACAGAGTAACGCCTTAAGCAAGATTACATGATGTAGAGGGATAGACTCACGCAATATGATGAAAACCCCATCGTGTTATCCTCGATGGCAACAATACAATACGTGCCTTGCTGCCCCTACTGTCACTGGGAAAGGACACCGCAAGATTGAACCCAAAGCTAAGCACTTCACCCATTGCAAGAAAGATCAATCTAGTAGGCCAAACCAAACTGATAATTCGAAGAGACTTGCAAAGATAACCAATCATACATAAAAGAATTCAGAGAAGATTCAAATATTATTCATAGATAGACTTGATCATAAACCCACAATTCATCGGTCTCAACAAACACACCGCAAAAAGAAGATTACATCGAATAGTTCTCCACAAGAGAGGGGAGAACATATTGAGATCCAAAAAGAGAGAAGAAGCCATCTAGCTAATAACTATGGACCCGTAGGTCTGAGGTAAACTACTCACACTTCATCGGAGGGGCTATGGTGTTGATGTAGAAGCCCTCCGTGATCGATGCCCCCTCCGGAGGAGCTCCGGAACAGGCCCCAAGATGGGTTCTCGTGGATACAGAAAGTTGCTGCGGTGGAATTAGGTTTTTGGCTCCGTATCTGATCGTTTGGGGGTACGTCGGTATATATAGGAGGAAGGAGTACGTCGATGGAGCAATAGGGGCCCACGAGGGTGGAGGGCGCGCCTGGGGGGGTAGGCGCGCCCCCTACCTCATGGCCTCCTCTTTTGTGTCTTGACATAGGGTCCAAGTCTCCTGGGTCTTGTTCGTTGAGAAAATCACGTTCCCGAAGGTTTCATTCCGTTTGGATTCCGTTTGATATTCCTTTTCTTCGAAACCCTAAAACAGGCAAAAAAAACAGCAATTCTGGGCTGGGCCTCTGGTTAATAGGTTAGTCCCAAAAATAATATAAAAGTGGATAATAAAGCCCAATAATGTCCAAAACAGTAGATAATATAGCATGGAGCAATCAAAAATTATAGATACGTTGGAGACGTATCAAGCATCCCCAAGCTTAATTCATGCTCGTCCTCGAGTAGGTAAATGATAAAAACAGAATTTTTGATGCGGAGTGCTACTTGGCATAATTTTAATGTAATTCTTCTTAATTGTGGCATGAATATTCAGATCTGAAAGATTCAAGACAAAAGTTCATATTGACATAAAGATAATAATACTTCAAGCATACTAACTAAGCAATTATGTCTTCTCAAAATAACATGGCCAAAGAAAGTTCATCCCTACAAAATCATATAGTTTAGTCATGTTTCATTTTCGTCACACAAGAATGCTCTCATCATGCACAACCCCGATGACAAGCCAAGAAATTTTTTCATACTTTAGTAATCTCAAACCTATAAACTTTCACGCAATATATGAGCGCGAGCCATGGACATAGCACTATGGGTGGAATAGAATATAATGAGGGGGGTTATGTGGAGAAGACAAAAAAGGAGAAAGTCTCACATCAACGAGGCTAATCAATGGGCTATGGAGATGCCCATTGATTGATGTTAATGCAAGGAGTAGGGATTGCCATGCAACGGATGCACTAGAGCTATAAATGTATGAAAGCTCAACAAAAGAAACTAAGTGGGTGTGCATCCAACTTGCTTGCTCACGAAGACCTAGGGCACTTGAGGAGGCCCATTGTTGGAATATACAAGCCAAGTTCTATAATGAAAAATTCCCACTAGTATATGAAAATGACAAAACAAGAGACTCTCTATCATGAAGATTACGGTGCTACTTTGAAGCACAAGTGTGGCAAAGGATAGTAACATTGTCCCTTCTCTCTTTTTCTCTCATTTTTTTGGGCCTTCTCTTTTTTATGGCCTTTCTCTTTTTTTTATTCCTCACTTGGGACAATGCTCTAAAAATGATGATCATCACACTTCTATTTATTTAAAACTCAGTGATTACAACTCGATACTAGAACAAAAGATGACTCTATATGAATGCCTCCGGCGGTGTACCGGGATATGCAATGGACCAAGAGTGACATGTATGAAAGAATTATGAACGGTGGCTTTGCCACAAATACTATGTCAACTACATGATCATGCTAAGCAATATGACAATGATGAATGTGTCATGATAAACAGAATGGTGGAAAGTTGCATGGCAATATATCTCAGAATGGCTATGGAAATGCCATAATAGGTAGGTATGGTGGCTATTTTGAGGAAGATATAAGGAGGTTTATGTGTGAAAGAGCGTATCATATCACGGGGTTTGGATGCACCGGCGAAGTTTGCGCCAACTCTTGATGTGAGAAAGGGCAATGCACGGTACCGAAGAGGCTAGCAAGGATGGAAGGGTGAGAGTGCGTATAATCCATGGACTCAACATTAGTAATAAAGAACTCACATACTTATTGCAAAAATCTACAAGTCATCAAAAACCTCGGCACTACGTGCATGCTCCTAGGGGGATAGATTGGTAGGAAAAGACCATCGCTCGTCCCCGACCGCCACTCATAAGGAAGACAATCAAATAACACCTCATGTTTCAAATTTGTTACATAACGTTTACCATACGTGCATGCTATGGGACTTGCAAACTTCAACACAAGTATTTCTCAATTTCACAACTACTCAACTAGCACGACTTTAATATTATTACTTCCATATCTCAAAACAATCATCAAGCATCAAACTTCTCTTAGTATTCAAAACACTCATAAGAAAATTTTATTAATCTTGAATACCTAGCATATTAGGATTTTAAGCAAATTACCATGCTATTTAAGACTCTCAAAATAATCTAAGTGAAGCATGAGAGATCAATAGTTTCTATAAAACAAATCCACCACTGTGCTCTAAAAGATATAAATGAAGTACTATAGCAAAACTACATAACTCAAAAGATATAAGAGAAGCACATAGAGTATTCTAACAAATTCCAAATCATGTATGGCTCTCTCAAAAGGTGTGTACAGAAAGGATGATTGTGGTAAACTAAAAAGTAAAGACTCAAATCATACAAGACGCTCCAAGCAAAACACATATCATGTGGCGAATAAAAATATAGCTCCAAGTAAAGTTACCGATAGAATTAGATGAAAGAGGGGATGCCTTCCGGGGCATCCCCAATCTTTGGCTTTTAGGTGTCCTTAGATTATCCTGGGGGTGCCATGGGCATCCCCAAGCTTAGGCTCTTGCCACTCCTTGTTCCATAATCCATCAAATCTTTACCCAAAACTTGAAAACTTCACAACACAAAACTTAAAGTAGAAAATATTGTGAGCTCCGTTAGTGAAAGAAAACAAAAGACCACTTCAAGGTACTGTAATGAACTCATTCTTTATTTATATTGGTGTTATACCTACTGTATTCCAACTTCTCTATGGTTTATAAACTACTCGCTCCGCTCCGAATTACTTGTCGCAAATATGAATGTATCTAGATGTATTTTAGTTCTAGATACATCCATTTCTGCGACGAGTAATTTAGAATGGAGGGAGTATTTTACTAGCCATAGATTCATCAAAATAAGCAAACAACACACGAAAAACAGAATCTGTCAAAAACAGAACAGTCTGTAGTAATCTGTAGCTAGCGCAAGATCTGGAACCCCAAAAATTCTAAAATAAATTGCTGGACGTGAGGAATTTATCTATTAATCATCTGCAAAAAGAATTAACTAAATAGCGCTCTCCAAATAAAAATGGCAGTAGTTCTCGTGAGCGCTAAAGTTTCTGTTTTTTACAGCAAGTGTAACAAGACTTTCCCCAAGTCTTCCCAACGGTTCTACTTGGCACAAACACTAATTAAACACAAAAACACAACCAAAACAGAGGCTAGATAAATTATTTATTACTAAACATGAGCAAAAAGCAAGGAATAAAAATAAAATTGGGTTGCCTCCCAACAAGCGCTATCGTTTAACGCCCCTAGCTAGGCATAACAAGCAAGGATAGATCTAAGTATTGCCATCTTTGGTAGGCAATCCATAAGTGGCTCTCATAATAGATTCATAAGGTAATTTAATTTTCTTTCTAGGAAAGTGTTCCATGCCTTTCCTTAATGTAAATTGGAATCTAATATTTCCTTCCTTCATATCAATAATTGCACCAATCGTTCCAAGGAAAGGTCTACCAAGAATAATAGGACATGAAGGATTGCAATCTATGTCAAGAATAATAAAATCTACGGGTACATAATTCCTATTTGCAACAACAAGAACATCATTAATTCTTCCCATAGGTTTCTTAATAGTGGAATCCGCAAGGTGCAAGTTTAGAGAGCAATCATCAAAATCACGAAAACCTAACAAATCACACAAATTCTTTGGAATCGTGGAAACACTAGCACCCAAATCACATAAAGCATAGCATTCATGATCTTTAATTTTAATTTTAATAGTTGGTTCCCACTCATCATAAAGTTTTCTAGGGATAGAAACTTCCAATTCAAGTTTTTCTTCATAAGATTGCATCAAGGCATCAACGATATGTTTAGTAAACGCTTTATTTTGACTGTAAGCATGAGGAGAATTTAGCACAGATTGTAACAAGGAAATACAATCAATCAAAGAGCAATTTTCATAGTTAAATTCCTTGAAATCCATAATAGTGGGTTTAGCAACATCTAGGGTTTTAATTTCTTCTATCCCAATTATATCAATTTTAGCATCAAGATAAAAAAATCGAATTCTTGAAACGCCTTCTAGGTAAAGGTGGATCATATTCAGTCCCATAATTATCAAGATTCATATTGCAAAACAAAGATTTCATAGGGGACACATCAATAACTTTTAGATCTTCATCTTTATTTTCATAGGAACTAGAAGAACACACTCTTATAAAGGCATCTTTCTTAGCATGCATCCTAGCGGTTCTTTCTTTGCACGCATCAATGGAAATTCTCATGGCTTTGAGAGACTCACTGATATCATGCTTAGGTGGAATAAATCTAAGTTTCAAAGAATCAACATCAAGAGAAATTCTATCCATGTTCCTAGCCAACTCATCAATCTTAAGCAATTTTTCTTCAATCAAAGCATTAAAATTCTTTTGCGAAGTAATAAATTCTTTAATATTAGATTCAAAATCAGAGGGCATCTTATTATAATTTCCATAAGAGTTGTTGTAGGAATTACCATAATTATTAGAGGGATTACTAGGATAAGGCCTAGGATTAAAATTTCCTCTATACGCGTTGTTACCAAAATTGGTCCTACCAATAAAATTCAGATCCATAGATTCATTATCAATCAAAGTAGACAAGGGCATATCATTAGGATCAGAAGAAACACTCTTATTAGCAAATAATTTCATAATTTCGTCCATCTTTCCACTCAAAACATTAATTTCTTCTATCGCATGCACCTTTTTATTAGTAGATCTTTCAGTATGCCATTGAGAATAATTAACCATAATATTATCTACGAGTTTAGTAGCTTCTCCTAAAGTGATTTCCATAAAAGTGCCTCCCGCGGCCGAATCTAAAAGATTTCTAGAAGCAAAATTTAACCCGGCATAAAATTTTTGTATAATCATCCACAAATTTAAACCATGAGTAGGGCAATTACGTATCAGTAGTTTCATTCTCTCCCAAGCTTGTGCAACATGTTCATGATCAAGTTGCTTAAAATTCATAATATCGTTTCTAAGAGAGATGATCTTAGCGGGAGGAAAATACTTAGAGATAAAAGCATCTTTGCACTTGTTCCATGAATCAATACTATTTTTAGGCAAAGATGAAAACCAAGCTTTAGCACGATCTCTAAGCGAAAAAGGAAATAGCTTCAATTTAACAATATCATTATCCGCATCTTTCTTATTTTGCGTATCACACAAATCAATGAAGCTATTAAGATGGGTAGCGGCATCTTCACTAGGAAGGCCGGAAAACGGATCTTTCATGACAAGATTCAGCAAAGCAGTATTAATTTCACAAGATTCAGCATCGGTAAGAGGAGCAATTGGAGTGCTAATAAAATCATTGTTGTTGGTATTGGTGAAGTCACACAATTTAGTATTATCTTGATCCATCGTGACAAGCAAGCAAACTAACACACAAGCAAACAAAAGGCAAGCGGGCAAAAAGAGGCAAATAGAGAAAGAGAGGGAGGATAGAGAGAGATAGGCCGAATAAAACGGCAATGGTGAAGTGGGGGAGAGGAAAACGAGAGGTAAATGACAAATAATGTAATGCGGGAGATAATGGTATGTGATGGGTACTTGGTATGTTGACTTTTGCGTAGACCTCCCTGGCAACGGCGCCAGAAATCCTTCTTGCTACCTCTTGAGCACTGCGTTGGTTTTCCCCGAAGAGGAAGGGATGATGCAGCAAAGTAGCGTGAGTATTTCCCTCAGTTTTTGAGAACCAAGGTATCAATCCAGTAGGAGGCTACACGCGAGTCCCCCGTACCTGCACAAAACAAATAAATCCTCGGAACCAACGCGAATAGGGGTTGTCAATCCCTACACGGCCACTTACAAGAGTGAGATCTGATAGATATGATAAGATAATATTTTTGGTATTTTTGTGATAAAGATGCAAAGTAAAATAAAGGCAAAGTAAAAAAGCAAACGAAATAACTAAGTAGTAGGAGATTAATATGATAAAGATAGACCCGGGGCCATAGGTTTCACTAGTGGCTTCTCTCGAGAACATAAGTATTCTATGGTGGGTGAACAAATTACTGTTGAGCAATTGACAGAATTGAGCATAGTTATGCGAATATCTAGGTATGATCATGTATATAGGCATCACGTCCGAGACTAGTAGACCGACTCCTGCCTGCATCTACTACTATTACTCCACTCATCGACCGCTATCCAGCATGCATCTAGAGTATTAAGTTAAAAACAGAGTAACGCCTTAAGCAAGATGACAAGATGTAGAGGGATAGACTCACGCAATATGATGAAAACCCCATCTTGTTATCCTCGATGGCAACAATACAATACGTGACTTGTTGCCCCTACTGTCACTGAGAAAGGACACCGCAAGATTGAACCCAAAGCTAAGCACTTCTCCCATTGCAAGAAAGATCAATCTAGTAGGCCAAACCAAACTGATAATTCGAAGAGACTTGCAAAGATAACGAATCATACATAAAAGAATTCAGAGAAGATTCATATATTGTTCATAGATAGACTTGATCATAAACCCACAATTCATCGGTCTCAACAAACACACCGCAAAAAGAAGATTACATCGAATAGTTCTCCACAAGAGAGGGGGAGAACATTGTATTGAGATCCAAAAAGAGAGAAGAAGCCATCTAGCTAATAACTATGGACCCGTTGGTCTGAGGTAAACTACTCACACTTCATCGGAGGGGCTATGGTGTTGATGTAGAAGCCCTCCGTGATCGATGCCCCCTCCGGCGGAGCTCCGGAACAGGCCCCAAGATGGGATCTCATGGATACAGAAATTTGCGGCGGTGGAATTAGGTTTTTGGCTCCGTATCTGATCGTGTGGGGGTATGTAGGTATATATAGGAGGAAGGAGTACGTCGGTGGAGCAACAGGGGGCCCACGAGGGTGGAGGGCGCTCCTGGGGGGGGTAGGCGCGCCCCCTACCTCGTGGCCTCCTCTTTTGTGTCTTGACGGAGGGTCCAAGTCTCCTAGGTCTTGTTCGTTGAGAAAATCACGTCCCGAAGGTTTCATTCCGTTTGGACTCCGTTTGATATTCCTTTTTTTCAAAACTCTAAAACTGGCAAAAAACAGCAATTCTGGGCTGGGCCTCCGGTTAATAGGTTAGTCCCAAAAATAATATAAAAGTGGATAATAAAGCCCAATAATGTTCAAAATAGTAGATAATATAGCATGGAGCAATCAAAAATTATAGATACGTTGGAGATGTATCAGCAGTGATTGAAGAACTCTGTCAATGACACTATCATCAGGAAGATTAACTCCTAGTTGAGTCAAGTGGTTGTGGTACCCAGACATTCTGAGTATATGTTCACTGACAGAACTATTCTCCTCCATCTTGCAACTATAGAACTTATTGGAGACTTCATATCTCTCAATTTGGGCATTTGCTTGAAATATTAACTTCAACTCCTGGAACATCTCATATGCTCCATGACGTTCAAAACGTCTTTGAAGTACCAATTCTAAGCCGTAAAGCATGGCACACTGAACTATCGAGTAGTCATCAGTTTTGCTCTGCCAGATGTTCATAACATCTGGAGTTGCTCCTGCAGCGGGCTTTGCACCTAGCGGTGCTTCTAGGACATAATTCTTCTGTGCACAATGAGGATAATCCTCAAGTTACGGACCTAGTCCATGTAGTTGCTACCATCATCTTTCAATTTAGCTTTCTCTAGGAACGCACTAAAATTCAAAGGAACGGTAGCACGGGCCATAGATCTACAACAACATAAACATGCAAAATACTATCAGGTACTAAATTCATGATAAATTAAAGTTCAATTAATCATATTACTTAAGAACTCCCACTTAGATAGACATCCCTCTAGTCATCTAAATGATCACGTGATCCATATCAACTAAACCATGACCAATCATCACGTGAGATGGAGTAGTTTTCAATGGTGAACATCACTATGTTGATCATATCTACTATATGATTCACGTTCGACCTTTCGGTCTCAGTGTTCCGAGGCCATATCTGCATATGCTAGGCTCGTCAAGTTTAACCCGAGTATTCCGCGTGTGCAAAACTGGCTTGCACCCGTTGTATGTGAACGTAGAGCTTATCACACCCGATCATCACGTGGTGTCTCGACACGACGAACTGTAGCAACGATGCATACTCAGAGAGAACACTTATACCTTGAAATTTAGTGAGAGATCATCTTATAATGCTACCGCCGTACTAAGCAAAATAAGATGCATAAAGGATAAACATCACATGCAATCAATATAAGTGATATGATATGGCCACCATCATCTTGTGCCTTTGATCTCCATATCCAAAGCACCGTCATGATCACCGTCGTCACCAGCTTGACCTCCATCGTAGCATCGTTGTCATCTCGCCAACTATTGCTTCTACGACTATCGCTATAGCTTAGTGATAAAGTAAAGCAATTACATGGCGATTGCTTTCATACAATAAAGCGACAACCATATGGCTCCTTCCAGTTGCCGATAACTGTTACAAAACATGATCATCTCATACAACAATTTATATATCATCACATCTTGACCATATCACATCACAGCAAGCCCTGCAAAAACAAGTTAGACGTCCTCTACTTTGTTGTTGCAAGTTTTACGTGGCCCCTACGGGCTTCTAGCAAGAACCGTTCTTACCTATGCATCAAAACCACAACGATTTTTTGTCAAGTGTGATGTTTTAACGTTCAAAAAGGATCGGGCGTAGTCAAACTCGATTCATCTAAAGCTGGAGAAACAGACACCCACTAGCCACCTGTGTGCGAAGCACGTCGGTAGAACCAGTCTCATGAACGCGGTCATGTAATGTCGGTCCGGGCCGCTTCATCCAACAATACCGCCGAATCAAAGTAAGACGTTGCTGGTAAGCAGTATGACTATTATCGCCAACAACTCATTGTGTTCTACTCGTGCATATAACATCTATGCGTAGACCTAGCTCTGATGCCACCGTTGGGGAACGCGGTAATTCAATTTTTTTCCTACGATCACGCAAGATCGATCTAGGAGATCATAGCAACGAGAAGGGAGAGTGTGTCTACGTACCCTCGTAGACTGAAAGCGGAAGCGTTTATCAACACGGTTGATGTAGTCATACACCTTCACGATATGTCCCGATCAAGTACCGAATGGACGGCACCTCCGCGTTCATCACACATTCAACTCAATGACGTCCTCGCCTTCTTGATCCAGCAAGAGGGGCGAGTAATAGATGAGTTCCTACAGCTGGATGGAGTGGTGACGGTGTTGGTGAAGAACAATCTCCGCAGGGCTTCGCCTAAGCACTACGAAAACTATGACGGAGGATAAACTAGAGGGGACTGGGTTGCCGGCACACGGCTTGGTGTTTCTTGATGTGTCTTGGGTGCTAGCCCTGCCCCTCTATGTAACACTCCAAAATTTTTGATTTGGTTTTTATCAAATTCTTTATTTAAGTGGAAGGAGGTCATTTAAATTTTTTTCTAAAGGACTCTCCTTCTCAAAATTTTCATTTGTGACAAGTATTTTTTTATGGGTTCTTCCAAATCTTGATCTTTGGTCCTAAGGGTTTTTCAGCTTATGTTGGCTCAACACAAATAACTTTGGAGGGTTTTTACAAATCATTTCTATTAAAAAGAATTCCTATAAAATTATGGATTATTCCTTTCCATTTAAAAATTTCTCTTTTGCCATGGCCAATGTAGAATATTTTCTTCCAAAACCCACCTCCCCACTCTGGATCAAGCCAAGCATCCTATTCCAGCAAGTCTCAACCTCTTTCAAATTTTATTTCTATTTATTTTAACCTCAAAATCATTTTTTGTCATTTATTTGGACTATGGTGGTTTACAAAGGAACTACCAAATTTCCTTTGAATCTTGATCCCAAATAAACTCCTCTAGCTAGTCCTTAGTACCCTCAACCTAGATCCATCAAGATCTTCTAGTCTACAGTTCAAATTTTTCAAAATTTGCTTGCTGCAAGTTTGGACCAGATTTGCCATTTTGGTGAAATTCATTCTTTTCTTTTTCCTAAAATTCTAAGATAATTCAGGCAGTCTCCAGATGCATCAAGAGATCACCTCACCAAGTCTTAGCTCAAGAAAAAAATTCCATGTGCTCAAATCATTTCGTCGAACAGTTGGTGTGCATTGTTTCTGTTCAAATTCAGATTTCAGAGTTTTAATTTCAGAGACAGTGTCGTTTTCGTCAGTCCGCGGCGTCAATCTCGCCAATGCACGCGTTGGCGCCTTGCTCCCTGCTCCTCCTTCTTATCTGGTGCACCGCACGGTCGTTTGGACGGGCGCAAGCGTCGGTGGCGACGTGTCTCGCCAGCGCCAGCGTCTTCCGCGGTGGTAGAACCGCCCGTGGCGGTCAGCAGGGACCAGCCCTGCCATACGGCGCCGTCCAGCACCGCCCACACCACCAGGAGCCTCCGCGTGGCCGTCCTTTCCCCCTGTGCGTGCTGCGGAGCCGTCGCCGTGGACTGAGAGGCACAGAGCGCGCTCTCTGCCACCGACGAGCCCGTGAGGCCGTTCCATCGAAACCACGGGAGTAGATCAAATCTAAACAAGGTTAGCTGTTGGATGGTGCCAGTGGACCAATCCGCAGCTGCCCAGTCACCTAAACCGCATGCCCGACCACTACCTCGTCGTAATCACTCGCCGGAGTAACCCCGTTCTCGGCAACCGCCTCAGGCCGGCTATAAATGGAGGCCCCAAGCTCGTTCTCGACCCAGCACCTCCCCTCCTCACCTCAGAACCTCGCCATGCTCATCAGAAGGCCTCGGGAGAGCCTTCTTCCCCGACTCCGGCCGCCCTGATCCGCTTCGGGCTTCCAGTAAAATTTTCTCTGGTGAAGGCACCCCCGCCTCCCAAACCTTGTCAGCGACCTCCTAGTCCACTACCTAGTCTAACCCGAGCCCCAATTTGATGTTTGCAGCCCTCCTCGGTAGGATCCATCACCGCCCGAACCACCGTCCGCCGGAGTGGAGGTCGCCGTCGACGTGGTGCTCGCCGACGACCAACTCCACCACCCACAGACGCGGAAGAGCTCCGTGAGTCCGTAGGTACTTTCCATTTTCCCTACCTCGCTGTGGATCGACGCCGGCGACCACCGTGGTCCTCGGGCGCCGGTGTGCTCTGTTTCAAAGTTTTAAACCTGACGGGTGCGACCCCCTCGTCAGCCTCTCCTCTATTATTTGAAGCGTTATATGAAAGTGCCTTCGGGCAAAGTACGTTTTTCTTTTGGGTTGGCGTATTTCTAACCGAAGCGTTTTCTATTTTTCTAAACTAGCCCCTGGATAGTTTCTGTTTCATCACAGATTAGTCCCTGGACTAAAACCTTTATAACTTTTAAACAGAAGATGATTTTGAGTTGATTCTTTTTCTGTCATCTTTATTTTTCTATCTAGTTTTTTATCATATTTATTTGAAAAATATTTGGAACAATTTTATTGCATGCACGGTATTCACGTTAGTATCCGATTTTTTTATACCGTACATACCGAAGGAGGTGACGGAGCCGCAAACTTCGCCGAGCTAGACTCCGACTACTCCGAACCAGGCAAGCATATTTGAACCTTTGATATGATGAGTGTTTTGCATGTTTGCTTGAGTAGTTTTCTCATGGCATGTTTATATAAGCATTAGTGAATGTTATATTGCATGCAAGGCAAGCTACAAGTGAGCTTCGAAATTTGATGTGTTCATATGATGGTGATATAACCTGATCATGTGGTGACATGATAGGTGGTAAGATGGTATTGTTGTGGCATGCCAGTCTTATGTCAACCGTTTAACTCGAGTAATAACGTGGATCAAGTCATGTCCCGTTCGTCCCCTTTTCGTACTGCCACATGTCTTCTACAAAGAATGCGGTCTAGTCAGTTGCAAACCTCTTTCCTTGTACACACCAAATAGAGGGGCCGTGATGAGGGTTCCATGGCCCTGGATTAAAGTCCGTCATCCGGTCAGGGGGCATGGGTGTTTCCGGTTGGGACCGAGAGGGGGCACCCCTTAGAGCGCGTGAATATAAATTTGATCCCATGCTACTCGAGGTTGTAGCCTCCCCGTCTCAAAGTTTTTGTTGAACGTTGCCTAGGGTGATTCCTGGCAGCAGAATGTGGAATGGGTGTGTACTGGATTGATGTGTTTCTTCTAAAATACTGTAAACAGAACTAGTCCTTTGTGATTACTGAAATCCGTTGGCTATGGGTAAAGAGTACAAACTCTGCAGAGTCAAAACCATTCGAGTAACCGTGTTCATGATCAAGGACTTTGATCAACATATCAGTGTCAGTCTCAGTGTCAGTCTCAGTGACAGTCTCCGGAGGATAAGCATGAAACTGTGAGTGGTAAACCCAACAGAATGTTATTCCTGTGGATGGACTAACCAATTTATTATTATGTACTGAGTATTTCCCTGGGATGATTTATATTCTTGAGCTACCTGAATTCGAATGACGAAATATAAGCCCTTTATGTGATGTCGCCCAGACGTCTGACTGTGGCATTCTTGCTATTTTCTTTTGATATAAGCCCTTTTAGGTGATGTCGCTCAGATGTCCGACTGTGGCATCCTTGTGATTTACTTTCATTATAAGCCCTTTTCGAGATGTCGCTTAGACGTCTGACTGTGTCACGCACTGTCATTTACGTTTCAGTATAAGCCCTTTATGTGGTGTTGCCCTGACGCCTGACTGTGGCATGTTAATTTATTTTTCCTTTCGAGGTGTCGCTTCAGACATCCGATCGGTCTTCAGCTATTTTATTGGGATTTCGGGAGGACTACCGCCCGACTTCCTTTCATTTATCACGCAGTGCAATTTTATTATCTGAGTGTGCATTACTAATCTACTCACGTGCATCATGTTTGCATTTGTTATATCTTATGTCCAAACTGTCTTGCGAGTACATTCAAAGTACTCACCTGGCTTGTTGATTTGGCCAGATGTTGATGAAGGCGACCTTATGGATGAAGAGTTCGATAGCGAGTCCGACGCCTAGAGGAGTCCCAGTCAGTCCCGTGCGATCCTGGAGTTGGTCACTTGTATTATATACGCTTGCGCTACCCAAATAAAATCATCAAGCCTCACTCCGACGCTTGATGAGCTGTAAGATTTTGGAGTCATGTCACCCACTTCACTGTGACATATCCACCACCACTTTTATCACGAGTCAGTAGATATGCCACCATACCCTTTGTGTCATATCCGCCTTTATGTATAATATCGACATGCTTGTAATAAATTGTTGAGCAGCCTTAGCTCAACCTTGTATAATATTTAGTACTTCTGGATTTCTGTATCAAGGATTTGTCTACCAGTAAGGAGGATTCTTCTATATTGGTCCAATAAAATGGTCGGTTTTTCAATAAACGTTTTATTGGAAATCCGGTCCTGGCAACCTTGGTATCAGAGCTAGGCTGACTGTAGGAAGCCACTAGGTGCGTTCGCTAATCTGTTATTAGCGTAATAAGTGCTATTTTAACACTTTACAATTGTAGCAATTTTCTGTTAGTCATCATAAATTTATGAATTGACTACCTGGAATTTTTGTCTACCTTTGTAGATGGCTGGCAGCGACTGTGAGTCACAGGTGTTCGCCAATGTACCCGAGGGGTTTATCAAGCTTCTCGTCTCCATCACCAAGGTCGCGATCGGGCCATCGGCTCATCCGGAGTTCACACTCTACCAGCACAAGCTCAGCGACAGCGTGTCTATGCACCAGGCCGTGGTGCAATTCAAGGGAGGACGTTCCGAATCACGCCGCTTCCGATTTGTTGGAAGGGCCATGCCTACGGAGAGGCATGCCATGCAAATGGCTGCCCATGAGGCAATAGCTCGTCTCCGGGATTCTCTTCCTTCGATGAAGACTCGTCCCTACCGCTACCTCCCATGCCACGTGCCATACACTTGTCACTATGCATTTGCTTGCACTAGGGGAGAGATAGATGAGGCTATTGAGATGCTAGTTGAGTATCTCAAAGCTCTTGAGGCAGCCTTTCATAACCTCGTGGACGACTTTGTGGCTACTCATATGGACTTCGTTCAGGGCTGTTCCGCCAACAGGAGGGAGCTCCTCCGTACAGCACCACCACTGACTTACGTCTCATCCTAGGCATCCTATGCACCTGCCATCTTAGCCACCGCTCGCCGCCTGCCTACCACTGAGGAGTTTGACCAAGTCATTGCTCCTACTCCAGTCAGTGTTGCACCACCTGTCGTGCCCGCACCAGCTCCTCAAACCAATACTTCGCGTCTGGAGCCTATTAGTGAGGAGGAGGTTGAGTCTCCAGCATCACTGGATCTTACCCTCGGCAGGCAGAGGGAAGTTTTCACCATCTCCGACTGAGTGCGCCAAGCAGCCGTGCGATGTACCAGCTTGTATGATATGTTTATATGTATATAGGTTTGGTGAGAAGTAGTTTGTGTGCGCATCATGTAGGAACTCGGAGAAGTGCACTAGCCTAAATAACATGTCAGGAAGGTGTACTCACATCCTGAGTGATGTATTGTATAATTATGGCTTGCGTGTAAGATATGTACTGAGCAGTCCTTCTCCATGTGCAATCAAGTATTTTTCTTGAAAAAAAATTAAGTTCTTAAAATTCTGCCTTTGCAAAAATTATGTATTTTTGCCACTCAGTTTTCTCATGAATTCTGCAAAAATACCCCAGAGTGGAAAATGACTCGTCCCTGGACTCGTTCCATGCCAAGTCCGCCGGAGGAAAATTATGGTACCCAGACCAGTAACAATTTCACACAGGGGCAGTCAAGTCAGCAAGGCAGTGAAACAGCATTTTCTCAAATATGCCACCTTTATGAGCAAAGCCAGCAGCAACATCAAGAAATGATGAACCATGTTATCAATATGGGAAATCACCGTGAACCATATCAGCAGCATTCCAAATTTTCTGAACTACAAAAGACACGTCCCCCAACGTTCTCTCACACTGATAAACCTCTTGAGGCCGATGATTGGCTTTGAGACATTGAAAGGAAGTTAATTGTTGCACAATGTTCGGACCATGAGAAGGTACTTTATGCACCTCACTACCTCACTGGAGCAGCTGCATCATGGTGGGAAAATTTCCTACACATGCACCCCAATGAAAACAACATCACTTGGGAAGAATTTAAAGGTTTTCGTGGGGCGCACATTCCCAGAGGCATTATGAAGATCAAGAAAAGGGAGTTTGATGACCTCAAGCAGAGAAGCATGATAGTGACTGAGTACGATAGTCAGTTTACTCAATTATCTCGTTATGCCAAAGAAGAGCATATGACTGAGAATAAAAAGATGGAAAAATTTCTGGATGGTTTGGCACCAGCACTTAAATGCCAGCTGGTCGTACACACCTTTCGAGATTTCAAAACACTTGTGGACAAAGCTATTACATTGGAAAATGAGCGCCGTAGCTTGGAGGATTTTCGCAAGCGCAAAAGGGACAAAACTACTCATGCTCGCAACAATCGGAACAAGACTGATTTTTAGAAAATTGGAGCGAACAAATCCACAACCATTGTTCCATGCCCAAACAAAAAATTTCATGCAAGAGACAAGGATTTTATATATCGCCCTGGCGTTACTTGCTACGCTTGTGGAGAGGAAGGACACTATGCCAAACAGTACCCAAAGCCAAGAAACTCGGCCCCCAAGCCGAACAACAATGGAAATAATTCAACACCCAAGCGTAACAAATTCAACCCCAATAACAATCACAGGAAGGGTCACTTGAAACATGTGACCAAGGAGGAAGCACAGAATGCCCCGGATATCGTACTCGGTACGTTCCCTGTCAACACAATACCTGCCACGGTTTTGTTTGATTCTGGAGGTTCTCACTTGTTCATTTCAAAGAAATTTGCTTTGCAACATGATTTTTCGATGCTTCCCCTGGAAAAATCCATGACCATCAAGTCCCCCAGGATTAAGTAAATCACTCAGAGTTACTGCCAAGGTGTGGTTATTGAGATTGAAGGACTAAAGTTTCAGGCAAACCTCATTGTATTGGAAAATAAGGGACTGGATGTTATCCTAGGAATGGACTGGTTAACCACCAACAAAGGATTTATCGACTGCTTCAATCGGACTATAATTCTTACTCATCATCATGGGAAGACAATAAAAGTTGTAGCTCAAGAAAGGCCAGTATCACGGCAACCAAGGTTGAACAAGGTGGACATTTCAGAGTTAAGAAAAGTTCCAGTGGTGTGTGAGTTCCCTGACGTATTTCCCGAAGAACTACCAGGCATGCCATGAGACTGGGAAATAGAGTTCATTATTGAACTAGCACCTGGAACCACCCCCATTTACAAGAAGCCCTATAGAATGGCACCCTCCGAGTTGGTAGAATTAAAGAAGCAAATAAAAGAATTACTGGACAAGGGATTTATACGGGCCAGCTCCTCACCTTGGGGTTCACCAGTATTATTTGCCAAGAAAAAGGATGGGACACTGAGATTATCTATAGACTATCAAGCACTCAACATGGTCACCATCAAGAACAAATATCCGATGCCATGGATAAATGATTTATTTGACCAACTCACACAAGCCAAGGTTTTCTCAAAAAATGATTTTAAGGTCGGGGTATCATCAATTAAAAGTACGGACAGAAGATATCCCTAAGATAGCATTCACCTCCAGATACAGATTATATGAATTTACAGTAATGTCGTTTGGACTGACAAACGCCCCCGCATATTTTGTCCACCTCATGAATAAAGTGTTTATGAAATTCATGGACAAATTTGTGGTCGTGTTCATTGATGGTATTCTGGTATACTCTAAGACACCAGAAGAACATGCTGAACATCTCAGAATTGTACTGGGAGAATTAAGGAAGCATCAATTATACGCCAAATTCAGAAAATGTGAATTTTGGTTGAGATAGGTTGGTTTTCTAGGCCACGTATTGACCCAAGAAGGTGTTGCCGTGGACCCAGAAAAAGTTAAGGCCGTACTTGGCTGGAAACCACCAGCCAACGTGACAGATGTGCGAAGTTTCCTGGGGATGGCTGGATATTACCGAAGGTTTATTGAGGGGTTCTCCACCCTAGCAAAACCAATCACACAGTTACTCAAGAAGTATATTGTGACGCGTCCCGGAAGGGCCTCGGATGCGTACTAATGCAAGAAGGCAAAGTAGTCGCATACGCTTCTCGGCAACTACAAAAGCATGAAGAAAACTATCCTACTCATGACTTGGAATTAGCAGCAGTCATTCATGCACTCAAAGAGTGGAGGCACTTTTTGCTTGGAAATCGTTGTGAAATATATACGGACCATAAAAGCCTCAAATATATTTTCACACAACCAGAACTCAATTTACGGCAATGGCGCTGGTTAGAATTAGTGAAAGATTATTGTTGGGTTTCGTAGTAATTTCAAAAATTTCCTACGCACACGCAAGATCATGATGATGCATAGCAACGAGAGGGGGAGAGTGTGATCTACGTACCCTTGTAGATCGACAACGGAAGTGTTTGGTTGATGTAGTCGTATGTCTCCACAGCCCGACCGATCAAGCACCGAAACTACGGCACCTCCGAGTTCTAGCACACATTCAGCTCGATGACGATCCCCGAACTCCGATCCAGCAAAGTGTGGGGGAAGAGTTCCGTCAGCACGATGGCGTGGTGACGATCTTGATGTACTACCATCGCAGGGCTTCGCCTAAGCACCGCTACAATATTATCGAGGACTATGGTGGAAGGGGGCACCGCACACGGTTAAGAATATGATCACGTGGATCAACTTGTGTTCATGGGGTGCCCCTTGCCTCAGTATATAAAGGATGGAGGAGGAGGAGGCCGGCCAAGGCAATTGGTGCGGCCAGGATGTGGAGTCCTACTAGGACTCCAAGTCCTAGTAGGAGTCCACCAAGAGGGGAGGAAGGGAGAAGGAAGTGGAGGAGAAGGAGAGGTGGCCGGCCCCCTTTTCCCTAGTCCAATTCGGACTAGAGGGGAGGGGGGGCGCAGCAGCCCCTTGGCCCTTTCTCCTCTTCCCACTAAAGCCCATCAAGGCCCATTGCTTCTCCCGTAACTACCCGGTACTCCGAAAAATACCCGAATCACTCGGAACCTTTCTGATGTCCGAATATAGTCGTCCAATATATCAATCTTTACGTCTCGACCATTTCGAGACTCCTCGTCATGTCCCCGATCTCATTCGGGACTCCGAACTCCTTCGGTACATCAAAACTCATAAACTCATAATATAACTGTCATCGAAACCTTAAGCGTGCGGACCCTACGGGTTCGAGCACAATGTAGACATGACCGAGACACATCTCCGGTCAATAACCAATAGCGGGACCTGGATGCCCATATTGGCTCCTACATATTCTACGAAGATCTTTATCGGTCAGACCGCATAACAACATATGTTGTTCCCTTTGTCATTGGTATGTTACTTGCCCGAGATTCGATCGTCGGTATCCAATACCTAGTTCAATCTCGTTACTGGCAAGTCTCTTTACTCGTTCTGTAATACATCATCCCGCAACTAACTCACTAGTTGCAATGCTTGCAAGGCTTAAGTGATGTGCATTACCGAGAGGGCCCAGAGATACCTCTCCGACAATCGGAGTGACAAATCCTAATCTCGAAATACGCCAACCCAACATGTACCTTTGGAGACACCTGTAGAGCTCCTTTATAATCACCCAGTTACGTTGTGATGTTTGGTAGCACACAAAGTGTTCCTCCGGCAAATGGGAGTTGCATAATCTCATAGTCATAGGAACATGTATAAGTCATGAAGAAAGCAATAGCAACATACTAAACGATCGGGTGCTAAGCTAATGGAATGGGTCATGTCAATCAGATCATTCACCTAATGATGTGATCCCATTAATCAAATGATAACTCATGTCTATGGTTAGGAAACATAACCATCTTTGATCAACGAGCTAGTCAAGTAGAGGCATACTAGTGACACTCTGTTTGTCGATGTATTCACACATGTATTATGTTTCCGGTTAATACAATTCTAGCATGAATAATAAACATTTATCATGAAATAAGGAAATAAATAATAACTTTATTATTGCCTCTAGGGCATATTTCCTTCAATTATGACGTAGGCATTCACTACCATCCAGGAAAGGCGAATGTAGTGGCAGATGCTCTTAGTCGAAACCCCAGCTCGGGCAACGACAGTCTACAGAACTTGAGACCTGAATTTCAGCAGGAGTTCGCTAAACTCAACTTGGTGATGGTCACTGAAGGCAATGTGTCAAATTTGGAAATACAGCCCACCCTAACGGAACAGATTAAGAAGGCTCAGCATGGACACCCCAGCATCGAAGGCATAAAAAGAAAAGTGAGTCTGGGCAAGGCCTCAGAATTCGTCATAGACGATGAGGGAATATTATGGTACAGAGACAGACTTTGCGTACCAAATATAGAGGACCCCAAACAGCAAATTCTAGCTGAAGGCCACACCGCTCCATATTCAATCCACCCTGGAGGAACCAAAATGTACAAGGATATTTAGGAAAAAATTTGGTGGCACGGTATGAAGAGGGATATAGCCACATTCGTTGCATGTTGTGATTCATGTCAGCACATTAAAGCCGAGCACCAAAAACCAGCAGGACTATTACAACCAAACAGGACACCTGAGTGGAAATGGGACGAGATTGGAATGGATTTTATTGTCGGACTACCTCGGTCACGACACGGAAATGATGCCATATGGGTCATCACAGATAGATTAACTAAGGTGGCACATTTCATCCCAGTAAAGACAACCCACACCACTTAGAAGCTTGCCAAACTTTATCTCTCCTGTATAGTTTGTCTACATGGAATTCCAAAGACCATAATATCCGACAGAGGCACTCAATTCATCTCTAGATTTTGGGATCATTTACAACAAGCTCTAGGAACTCAACTAGTATTCAGTACAGCATACCACCCCCAGACTGGAGGGCAAACTGAACATGTGAACCAAATTCTAGAGGACATGCTAAGAGCATGTGTTCTCACCTACGGAACCAGTTGGGAAGAAAGCTTGTCGTATGCCGAGTTCGCATACAACAATAGTTACCAAGCAAGTCTACAAATGGCACCTTTTGAAGCATTGTACGGGCTAAGATGTTGTACCCCATTAAATTGGTCAGAAACAGGAGACAGTCGTATCTTCGACCCAGACATGCTCAAGGAAGCTGAGGAGAAAGTTAGACTAATCAGGGATCGACTCAAGACAGCCCAGAGCTGACAAAAGAGTTATTACGATCAAAAACATTGGGAAGTCAGCTTTGAACCCGGTGAATATGTGTATCTACGAGAATCTCCTATGAGGGGCCTGCAACGATTCAAAGTTAAAGGAAAGCTAGCACCACGGTTTATTGGACCCTTCTGTGTGGTTGCACGAAGAGGCACAGTGGCCTACCAGCTAGACCTACCCAAAGAACTGTCAGACGTCCACGACGTGTTCCACGTCTCACAGTTGAGGAAATGTGTAAGAAACCCAGAAAAGCATGTATGTCATGAGAACATTGACATGCAACCAGACCTCACCTACGCGGAACGTCCAATAAAAATATTGGAGGAATCCGAAAGGAGGACCCGTCAGAAAACAATTAAGGTTTTCAAGGTGCAGTGGAGCAATCACACCGAGGATGAAGCAACATGGGAAAGAGAAGATTTTCTTCAGACAGGGTACCCACACCTATTTGAGGATCAGCTGAAATCTCGGGGACGAGATTTTTCCTAAGGGGGTAGGTGTTGTAACACTCCAAAAATTTTGATTTGGTTTCTATCAAATTCTTTATTTAAGTGGAAGGAGGTCATTTGAAAAAATTCTACAGGACTCTCCTTCTCAAAATTTTCATTTGTGACAAGTATTTTTTTATGGGTTCTTCCAAATCTTAATCTTTGGTCCTAAGGGTTTTTCAGCTTATGTTGGCTCAACACAAATAACTTTGGAGGGTTTTTACAAATCATTTCTATTAAAAAGAATTCCTATAAAATTATGGATTATTTCTTTCCATTTAAAAATTTCTCTTTTGCCATGGCCTATGTAGAATATTTTCTTCCAAAACCCACCTCCCCACTCTGGATCAAGCCAAGCATCCTATTCCAACAAGTCTCAACCTCTTTTAAATTTTATTCCTATTTATTTTAACCTCAAAATAATTTTTGTCATTTATTTGGACTATGGTGGATTACAAAGGAACTACCAAATTTCCTTTGACTCTTGATCCCAAATAAACTCCTCTGGCTAGTCCTTAGTACCCTCAACATAGATCCATCAAGATCTTCTAGTCCACAGTTCAAATTTTTCAAAATTTGCTTGCTGCAAGTTTGGACCAGATTTGCCATTTTTGGTCAAATTCATTCTTTTCTTTTTCCTAAAATTCTGAGATAATTCAGGCAGTCTCCAGATGCATCAAGAGATCACCTCACCAAGTCTCAGCTCAAGAAAAAATTTCCATGTGCTCAAATCATTTCGTCGAACAGTTGGTGTGCACTGTTTCTGTTCAAATTCAGATTTTGGAGTTTCAATTTCAGAGACAATGTCGTTTTCATCAGTTCGCGGTGTCAATCTCGCTAGTGCATGCGTTGGTGCCTTGCTCCCTGCTCCTCCTTCTTATCCAGTGCGCCGCACGGTCGTTTGGATGGGCGCAAGCGTCTGTGGCGACGTGTCTCGCCAGCGCCAGTGTCTTCCGCGGTGGCAGAACCGCCCGTGGCGGTCAGCAGGGACCAGCCCTGCCATACGGCGCCATCCAGCACCGCCCACACCACCAGGAGCCTCCGTGTGGCCGTCCTTTCCCCCTGTGCATGCTGCAGAGCCGTCGCTGTGGCCTGAGAGGCGCAGGGCGCGCTCTCTGCCGCCGACGAGCCCGTGAGGCCGTTCCGTCGAAACCATAGGAGCAGATCAAATCTGACCAAGGTTAGCCGTTGGATGGTACCAGTGGACCAATCCGCAGCTGCCCAGTCACCTAAACTGCCTGCCCGACAACTGCCTCGCCGTAATCACTCGCCGGAGTAACCCCGTTCTCGGCAACCGCCTCGGGCCGGCTATAAATGGAGGCCCCGAGCTTGTTCTCGACCTAGCACCTCCCCTCCTCGCCTCAGAACCTCGCCACGCTCATCAGAAGGCCTCGGGAGAGCCTTCTTCCCCGACTCCGGCCGCCCCGATCCGCTTCGGGCTCCGGCAAAATTTTCTCTGGTGAAGGCACCCCCGCCTCCCAAACCTTGTCAGCAACCTCCTAGTCCACTACCTAGTCTAACCCGAGCCCCAATTTGATGTTTGCAGCCCTCCTCGGTAGGATCCATCACTGCCCGAACCACCGTCCGCCGGAGTGGAGGCCGCCGTCGACGTGGTGCTCGCCGACGACCAACTCCACCACTGACAGACGCAGAAGAGCTCCGTGAGTCCGTAGGTACTTTCCGTTTTCCCTACCTCGTCGTGGATCGACGCCGGCGACCATCGCGGTCCTCGGGCGCCGGTGTGCTCTGTTTCAAAGTTTTAAACGTGACGGGTGGGACCCCCTCATCAGCCTCTCCTCTATTATTCGAAGCGTTATCTGAAAGTGCCTTCGGGCAAAGTACGTTTTTCTTTTGGGTTGGCGTATTTCTAACCGAAGCGTTTTCTGTTTTTCTAAACTAGCCCCTAGATAGTTTTTTATCATATTTATTTGAAAAATATTTGGAACAATTTTATTGCACGCACGGTATTCAAGTTAGTATCCGATTTTTTTATATTGTAGATACCGAAGGAGGTGACGGAGCTGCAAACTTCGCCGAGCTAGACTCCGACTACTCCGAACCAGGCAAGCATGTTTGAACCTTTGATATGATGAGTGTTTTGCATGTTTGCTTGAGTAGTATTCTCATGGCATGTTTATATAAGCATTAGTGAATGTTATATTGCATGCAAGGCAAGCTACAAGTGAGCTTCGAAATTTGATGTGTTCATATGATGGTGATATAACATGATCATGTGGTGACATGATAGGTGGTAAGCTGGTATTGTTGTGGCATGCCAGTCTTATGTCAACCGTTTAACTTGAGTAATAACGTGGATCAATTCATGTCCCGTTCGTCCCCTTTTCGTACTGCCACATGTCTTCTGCAAAGAATGCGGTCTAGTCAGTTGCAAACCTCTTTCCTTGTACACACCAAATAGAGGGGCCGTGATGAGGGTTCCATGGCCCTGGATTAAAGCTCGTCATCCGGTCAGGGGGCATGGGTGTTTCCAGTTGGGACCGAGAGGGGGGCACCCTTTAGAGCGCGTGAATATAAATTTGATCCCATGCTACTCAAGGTTGTAGCCTCCCCGTCTCAAAGTTTTCTTGAACGTTGCCTAGGGTGATTCCTGGCAGCAGAATGTGGAATGGGTGTGTACTGGATTGATGTGTTTCTTATAAAATACCGTAAACGGAACTAGTCCTTTGTGATTACTGAAATCTGTTGGTTGTGGGTAAAGAGTACAAACTCTGCAGAGTCAAAACCATTCGAGTAACCGTGTTCATGATCAAGGACTTTGATCAACATATCAGTGTCAGTCTCAGTGACAGTCTCCGGAGGATAAGCATGAAACTGGGAGTGGTAAACCTGGCGGAATGTTATTCTGTGGATGGACTAACCAATTTATTATTATGTACTGAGTATTTCCTTGGGATGATTTATATTCGTGAGCTACTTGAATTCGAATGACGAAATATAAGCCCTTTATGTGATGTCGCCCAGACGTCCGACTGTGGCATTCTTGCTATTTACTTTTGATATAAGCCCTTTTAGGTGATGTCGCTCAGACGTCCGACTGTGGCATCCTTGTTATTTACTTTCATTATAAGCCCTTTCCGAGATGTCGCTTAGACGTCTGACTGTGTCACGCACTGTCATTTACGTTTCAGTATAAGCCCTTTATGTGGTGTCACCCTGACGCCCGACTATGGCATGTTAATTTATTTTTCCTTTCGAGGTGTCGCTTCAGACACCCGATCGGTCTTCAGCTATTTTATTGGGATTTCGGGAGGACTACCGCCCGACTTCCTTTCATTTATCACGCAGTGCAATTTTATTATCTGAGTGTGCATTACTAATCTACTCACGTGCATCACGTTTGCATTTGTTATATCTTATGTCCAAACTGTCTTGCGAGTACCTTCAAAGTACTTACCTGGCTTGTTGATTTGGCCAGATGTTGATGAAGGCGACCTTATGGATGAAGAGTTCGATAGCGAGTCCGACGCCTAGAGGAGTCCCAGTCAGTCCCGTGCGATCCTGGAGTTGGTCACTTGTATTATATACGCTTCCGCTACCCAAATAAAATCATCAAGCCTCACTCCGACACTTGATGAGCTGTAAGATTTTGGAGTCATGTCACCCACTTCACTGTGACATATCCACCACCACTTTTATCAGGAGTCAGTAGATATGCCACCATACCCTTTGTGTCATATCCGCCTTTATGTATAATATCGGCGTGCTTGTAATAAATTGTTGAGCAGCCTTAGCTCAACCATGTATAACATTTAGTACTTCTGGATTTCTGTATCAAGGATTTGTCTACCTGTAAGGAGGATTCTTCTATACTGGTCCAATAAAATGGTCGGTTTTTCAATAAACGTTTTATTGTAAATCCGGTCCTGACACTCTATTTATATGTTGAGCCTTGGGGTCGAAACTTGGAGTAAAAGTCTCCATAAAGTCGGTTTCACCCGAAAGGCAAGAGTCTTTCTTGGACTCCAGGGCCAGATGTCTGGGTTCCCAACGTCTGGACCCTGGCTTTTGGCCCCTGGACTCCGCAAAACTTCCTTTTGCGCTTTCCAAAAACCTTGTGGACTTTCCCCTTTGGCCCAAATAAAGTGTTCGCGACCAAATATTTTGGGAAACATCTGGAACCCCTTCCGGTGAATTCCGGAACCCTTCCGGAGACCAAACACTATTAATCCATATATCAATATTTATCTCCGAACCATGCTGGAGTTCCTCGTCATGTCCGTGATCTCATTTGGGACTCCGAACAACATTTGGTCACCAACATACATAACTCATATAATACTATATCGTCAATGAAAGTTTAAGCGTGCGGACCCTACGGGTTTGAGAACTATGTAGACATGATCGAGACACCTCTCTGGTCAATAACCAATAGCGGAACCTGGATGCCCATATTGGCTCCTAGATATTCTACGAAGATCTTTATCGGTCAAACCGTATAACAACATACGTTGTTCCCTTTGTCATCGGTATGTTACTTGCCCGAGATTCGATCATCGGTATCCTCATACCTAGTTCAATCTCATTACCGGCAAGTCTCTTTACTCGTTCCGTAATGCATCATCCCGCAACTAACTCATTAGTCACATTGCTTGCAAGGCTTATAGTGATGATCATTACCGAGAGGGCCCAAAGATACCTCTCCGATACACGGAGTGACAAATCCTAATCTCGATCTATACCAACTCAACAAACACCATCAGAGACACATGTAGATCATCTTTATAATCACCCAGTTACGTGTCACGTTTGATAGCACACTAAGTGTTCCTCCGGTATTCGGGAGTTACATAATCTCATAGTCATAGGAACATGTATAAGTCATGAAGAAAGCAATAGCAATAAACTAAACGATCATAGTGCTAAGCTAACGGATGGGTCTTGTCCATCACATCATTCTCTAATGATGTGGTCCCGTTCATCAAATGGCAACACATGTCCATGGCTAGGAAACTGAACCATCTTTGATTAACAAGCTAGTCAAGTAAAGGCACACTAGGGACTCTCCGTTTGTCCATGTATTCACACATGTACTAAGTTTCCGGTTAATACAATTCGAGCATGAATAATAAACATTTATCATGATATAAGGAAATATAAATAACAACTTTATTATTGCCTCTAGGGCATATTTCCTTCATCAAGAAGGTGCACTTGAACCTTGTTGCAAAGCAGGTGCTCGACTTCTGTGGACAGGAGGTCACCTCGACCCAGGTGTACAACCACCCGAGGAAGTGGAGAGCGAGGTGGATCACCGCGTCCAAGCTCAGAGACCTTAGTGGTGCTTCATGGGATGAGGAGACCTGCTCGATCTGGAGGCAGAGCACTACTAAGGCCACATCGCGGTTAGCTCACAAACCATGCCATTCTAACAAACCAATAGTTTAGGCCTATGAACCATTGCCATACTAACTAACCTCTCTGCCCCATTTCTTCTTAGGCTCACCAAGGACACAGAGTTCCTCAACACACCTATCCAGAACTTCCACCAGATGCAGCAGATCTTCTCCTTCGAGCTGGCAACCGGCAAGTGTGCCATGGGCTCTGGTCAGCCGCTAGACTCGCCGATGCCCGAGTATCCAGACACCCGGGAGTCAGACACCATCAACATTGATGCTCCTGAGAAGGATGGTGAGCACATTCATGTGCTTGACAGGAAGAGGAAGCGGGCATGCTTCATGGAGGAGTTGAGCGTCTTTAGCAGCATGACTGGTGTCGGTGTCAAAACCAGTGGATCTCGGGTAGGGGGTCCTGAACTGTGCGTCTAAGGCGGATGGTAATAGGAGACAAGGGACATGATGTTTACCCAGGTTCGGGCCCTCTTGAAGGAGGTAATACCCTACGTCCTGCTTGATTGTTCTTGATGATATGAATATTACAAGAGTTGATCTACCACGATATCGTAGAGGCTAAACCCTAGAAGCTAGCCTATGGTATGATTGTATGTTGTCCTACGGACTAAACCCTCCGGTTTGTATAGACACCGGAGAGGGCTAGGGTTACACAGAGTCGGTTACAAGGGAGCAGATCTATATATCTGTAATGCCTAGCTTGCCTTCCACGCCAAGGAGAGTCCCATCCGAACACGGGACGAAGTCTTCAATTTTGTATCTTCATAGTCCAACAGTCCGGCCAAAGGATATAGTCCGGCTGTCCGGAGACCCCCTAATCCAGGACTCCCTTAGTAGCCCCTGAACCAGGCTTCAATGACGATGAGTCCGGCGCGCAGTATTGTCTTCGGTATTGCAAGGCGGATTCCTCCTCCGAATACTCCATAGAAGATTTTGAACACAAGGATAGTGTCCGGCTTTGCAAAACAAGTTCCACATACCACCGTAGAGAGCATAACATTTCCACAAATCCAATCTGCTGACACGTTTTGACAGCATGACATCATGTCACGGCCCGGTCTTTATTCGAACCGTTTTTTCTCAACCAGCACCACACATATTGCGGGGCAGTTTTCTCGACACGTCTTGTCAAAGCAGAGATGCCCCCCTTATTACGGGATTCTCATCAATACGGACGCGGGTAACCCAACCACACCATTACTTACGATGCTTGGGGAATAAGAGGTTTTACCAAGCGAGGGGGAGGCGCATCGCCTCTTCCGCCCTTATAAAGGGACAAGAATTCACCCTCTTCACCCATACCTTCTTCCCAACTCATTCCATTCTGCTCAGGCTCCAACGCGCGAGCGTTCACCTCCTCTACCCATAAGAGGTCTTCCAAAGGTGTCTGGCTCCGAAGCAAGAGGCAAATGGATGACCTCTACCGTCCGAGAGAAGGATATCAAAAAGCTTCGGGAGGCCGGGTATCTGGCCAAGAAAATCGGCCACCGTCTCCCGATGGCGTGATAGATCGTCCCCACTCCGAAACCCCACGAGAGGGTTGTATTCCTCCCTCACTTTGTCCGCGGGCTAGGATTTCCCCTCCACCCATTCGTTCGCGGTATCATGTACTATTATGGGATTGATCTTCACGATTTGTCCCCAAATTCCTTCCTCAACATCTCGACATTCATTGTCGTGTGCGAGGCTTTTCTCCGTGTTTCGCCACACTTCGGTCTATGGCTGAAGGTCTTTAATGTGAAGCCCAAGGTGGTGGGTGGCGAGCATGCCAAGTGGGGGGCGCTATGGTGAGCAAGATGCCCAACGTCGTATGGCCAACAGGAACCTTTAATGATTCTGTCAAGGAGTGGCAACAACAGTGGTTTTACATCACTGAGCCGAGCGGTAAGGAGCGGGCCGCTTCTCCTGAGTTTCGATCTGGCGCCCCTCTTCGGCTTATGTCCTGGGTAAAGAAAGGACTGGATTGGTCCTCGTCCGATGAACTGTCGGTGCTCCAGACGCGCGTTAAAGATATGGGAGATAAGAACATTGAACTCGTCGACGTAGTCCAGGTGATGTTAGTCCGCCGGATACTGTCTTGTCAACACTTGACTTGCAATATATGGGAGTTTGATCCGGCCAGGCACCAAACCTTGCGAAGGATCTTCAGCTCGTCGCACGAGGACATTTGGAAGGTGCTTTGCAAGTCCAGCAAATCATGGCCGGACTCCACCGAAGACCGCGGGTACCAGCTGTCCCGCCCTACAAGTTCGGTGAGTTTATCAAACTTTTCCATCCGCATGACCCAAAGGAAGCGCTTGACGCGTGTTCATTCAACTTTCCCAGAGCTGGACGAAGAAGGCGGAGCGGATCCATTGTTCGGCCCCACTACCCGAAGACCCGGCCATCCCACTGCTGACGAAGATGCTGGTCCCGACGCCTTACAAGGTGCCGAAGAAGACGACCGAGAAGGAGGCTAAAAAGACCCGGGGCGGCCTCCATCGTCGCGGCACTTTGGGCACAATACCCAAAGGCTCTGATGCCCATTCCGCCTTCGAAGAGGACAAAAAGGAGGGAGATGAACCCCCTGTGGAGGGAAGAAGGAAGAGGACGGCCTCCGCATCCTTGGAGGCCGAACTACCCGAAAGAGGAAAGATTCCTCGTCAAGAGGAGTCTCCTGCCGCCGCTGACAGCGGCCCGGCATCGGATCCCAGGGCCCAGCCCCTGGTGAACTCGTAAGTATATAAAATATGAATATGTTTAAGCGTCCGGACTCATCCTGGCTTAGTATTTTTAATCTAAGCCGTATATTTCTTGTAGTCTGGCGAGGTCCCATACCGAACAATCCTCATCCGAGGACCTGCTGAGCTCAAACGTTGTGGAGAGCGGGACGCCCCTGAAGGACCCTTCCTCCAAGTAGGTGCCAAACACCAAGGCCTCGTCCCAAAAGACCTCATCCAAGGAGAAAATGAAAAAACCGTGAAGGCGGCGCCTCGAGGTCGAACCGCAGGGGCCGGAGACATGGGGAAAAAGATTCCGCTCGCAACCTCTGTCCATCCAGAAGTGTCAGATGCTTTGTTGGTGGCGCTACGAGATGCCTCCATCGTTGATGAACACCGTGCCCTGATGGGCGCGGTGATTGAGAAAATTCAGTTGACCGAGAGTGGACTAAACGAAGCCTGTATCAGTCTTATAAAAGGCTTTGAGGTATGTTTTATGAGTTATCGAAGAGTGTCATAGTATAGATAGTAGCCCCTGATACACTGTTCGGTGAAAGAAAGAAAGAACCCGACAGGGGATCGAATTCATGATCTCAGGAAGACTCACTAAATGACATTGATTTCTCTCCTGTTTCAAGCAGATACCTGTAGCGGCTGTTGCCTCTCACACTGCAGAGATCGCCGACTAAATCAAAGTCTGGAGCAGGCCAGAGAAGAAATTGGCCGATTGCAAATGCAGTTGAGGGATAAACAAGGTATGCACCAGTATTATGTGCATTTATTGTGAGATAAATGTTCAGTATGAAATAAGCCGCATAATTTGTGCTAGGAGTTATGACCGAAGTCGAGGTCCTCAAAAGGGCCGTTGCTGAGGCCGAGAAAAAGGCGGCCACAGAGCGGGCTCTTCGTGAGAAACACAAAGCCAGAGTTATTAAAGCTGAGCAGGAGCTGCAAGAGGCCGTAAGTAAATGCGAGGCCTTGGAGCAGAGTTTAACGGAGAAAGAGTCCGAACTCACCAAGGCGCGGCAAGCCACGAGCGACACCCAAGGGGAAACCCAAAGCGCGCTGTAGGGGATCCAAGAGGCGAGGAAGAACGCGGCAGGTAAGCTTTTCCCATGTAAAGAAAATATTTGAAGGGAAAACTTATGTTTCTGATTATGAATCTGGACTTCTCAGGTGTATTTGCCGAGCTGCCGCACAGTATATCAGATGCCGCTCACTTCTACCGAGCCGAAGGAAGGAACACCGCCGATAAGCTTTTTTGGTCTCAGTATTTGGCGCTGAATTATCCGGTGCCTTTTGCCGATCAACTGAAACAGCTGATCGAACTGCATAAGGCGGCAGAACTAGCCATGAAAGATGTGGTTATCCAGCTATGGCCTGCCGAACCGATTCCAGGCACCTACTTCGGGCTCGTAAGGCGGCTTATAAGCGCCTGCCCTCGACTTGACGTCATCAAGCACTACAAAAAAGACACATCCATGACATTTTGGGCCGAACGAATTTTTTCTGTCATATATATGACACTTCTATGACGATAATTATGACAAAACCCGGTATCATCATAGATGTGGTGGGCCCCTACTTATATGACAAAAAATCATGACAGAAAATGGGCTTTTCGTCCTGGGCGGGCCGGAGACGCAGCTGCATGACATTCTTTGGGCCATCCATGACGGAAAAAACCGTGGTAGAAGCGAGGGGGAGGAAAATTTCGGGGAGTTCCCGGTTACGGTGGGAGATCGGGGGCCGAGCGATGCGCGTTTCTCTCGTACACGTACGCGTGTGTGTGCGAGGCATTGGCTCTAACTAAATCCGAGCGAGGCGTTGGGCTCTAACTGAACCCGAGCGATTGCACTGCAGGCTACACGTTACTGAACCCGAGCGATCGATCGACGGATGTTAACTGAACCCGATCGAGCGATTCCTTCGCTACTGCTGCTAACTGAAGCCGATCGATGCTGCCTCTGGGATGAACAGTGAGTGTTGCGGGGGGGTGGATGAACAGTGAGCGGTGGCGTTGCCTCTGCATGAACAGGACCCCGTGGTGTGGTGGAGGGCTGGATGAACAGTAGACGGTGGAGGGGTGCCCGTGGAGGGATGGTTGAACAGGACCCCGTGGTGTGGAGGGTTGGATGAACAGTAGACGGTGGAGGGGTGGTTGAACAGTAGCTGGTGGAGTAGCGCACGGTGGAGGCTGGATGAACAGGAGCCCGTGGAGGCTGCAGGAGGTCGACGGTAGCCCGTGGAGGCTGGAGGAGGTCGACGGTGGAGATGAACAGTATCTCGTGGAGTCCCGTTTTGCGGTACGCCACACCCCTCCCGATGAACAGGACCCTTGTTTCGACCGTAGGAGGTTCGTTTCGTCCGTTTTGCGGTACGCCACACCCCTCTCGATCAACAGGACCCTCGTTTCGACCGTAGGAGGTCCGTTTCGTCCGTTTTGCGGTACGCCGCACCCCTCCCGATCAACAGGACCCCCGTTTCGACCGTAGGAGGTCCGTTCCGTCCGTTTTGCGGTACGCCACACCCCTCCCGATCAACAGGACCCCCGTTTCGACCGTAGGAGGTCCGTTTCGTCCGTTTTGCGGTATGCCACATCCCTCCCGATCAACAGGACCCCTGTTTCGACCGTAGGAGGCCCGTTTCCTCCGTTTTGCGGTACGCCAGACCCCTCCCGATCAATAGGACCCCATTCAGGCCTCGTTTCCATCGCCTGTTCCGTCCAAGCCCTCCCGATGAATACGACCACGCATTCCGTTCCGACCCAGCCGGTTGGCTCCCACACATTCCGTTGCCTCCCGATGAACACGACGCATTCCGTTGCCTCCTCATGAACATGACGCATTCCGTTGCCTCCCCATGAACACGACGACGACGCTGCCTCCCCATGAACACGACGATGACGTTGTTTCTCCGTTCCAACCCAGCCATGTACACGATCCCTTGCCGTACGTATGCGTGAGTAGGCGTTCGAGACCCCGCCCGTATGTACACATACGTGGCCGTATTTTCTTTCTTACACCCTGGCCGCTGTACGTACGTCTACATGCTACGTGCGCGCCTCTACTACGACATGTACGCGCCTCTACTACGACACGTGCGCGCCTCTACATCCACCAGTATATATGTATGTACATGTTCGCGACCAGAATGACAACGCTACATACGCTTCGACCAGGTGGGTCCCGACTGTCAGGCACTTCCTTGCCTGCGAAGATGTAGCTAGTGGGTCCCAGCAGTCAGGGGGCGAATCATTTTTTTTGCCCGGACGCACTTCCTTGTGTGCGAAGATGTAGCTGGTGGGTCCCAGCAGTCAGGGGCAAATGTTTTTTTCGCGAAATACAGTGGCCCGTCTGGTGGGTCCCAGCTGTCAGGTGGAGGAATCATTATTATCCGCGTAATAAGGAGGCACTTCCTTGCTGCGGCCGTGGACCCAGCTGTCAGCCTCTCCACGTACAGTCCACGTCTGATGGAAGTCGTTCCTTGACCACAATGACCACGCCGCGCTTAGAGCACCAGGGCGGTGGACGACGGTGAGGCCTAGGAAGGGGACAATGGGGAGCCGGGGAAGATGCGGCAGTGGAAGCCCGCGTGGAGAGGAGTACGAGGGTTCACTGGTTCGGCTGCGGTGTGAGGCTACCGTCGCCGCAGGGCCTGGCCAGTGGTGGGAATAGTAGGGGCGGTGAGGCCTCCGCGGCAGCACAGCCGGCCACGGGAGGCAGGAGCACGCGGCACAACAGACGCTGCTTTGGGCGGCTGGAGCAAGAAGACCAGAGGTTGAAGAAGCACTATGGCCGTTGGATGGACATCGTATGGTCACTTGAGCTAGAATCGTTCATACTGACTAAAGTTGACAAAGGCCCCCGTCCCAGTCAACTTAGTAGGCCCGCAAGTCAGCCTCCCACCATGGTGGGTCCCAGCTAGCAGGGGAGTATTCATTTTTTTGCGTAATAAGGAAGCACTTCCGGTGGGTCCGAGATGACAGCGGGGGGAACGTTTTTTCGCCAAATACGCTGGCCCGTCCGATGGGTCCCAGCAGTCAGGGGGGAAATGTTTTTTTCGCGAAATAAGGTGGCCCGTCCGGTGGGTCCCTGCTGTCAGGTGGAGGAATAATTATTTTGCACGTAATAAGGAGGCACTTCCTTGCGGCCGCCTGGACCCAGCTGTCAGCCTCTCCATGTACAGTACTCTTCCGATGGAAGTCGGTCGTTGACCACGTTGACCAAGCCGCGCCGAGAGCACCAGGGCGGTGGTCTGGACAACGGCGAGGCCTAGGAAGGGGACGACACGGAGCCGAGGAAGACGCAGCAGTGGAAGCCCGCGCGGAGAGGAGTATGAGGGTTCACTGGTTCGGCTGCGGTGTGAGGCTGCCGTCGCCGCAGAATAACAGGGGGTGTGGGTGAGTAGAGGGATGGCCTGGCCAGCGGTGGGAGTAGTACGGGGCGGTGAGGCCTCCGCGGCATCACAGCCGGCCACGGGAGGCAGGAGCACCGACACGACCGGCGCTGCTTTGGGCGGCTGGAGCAAGAAGACCAGAGGTTGAAGAAGCACTACGGCCGTTGGATGGACACCGTACGATCACTGCAGCTAGAATCGTTTATATTGACTAAGTTGACAAAGCCCTTGGTACGCGTCAACTTAGTAGGCCCACAGCTCGGATTTGGCAGAGAACATATAGCCCGTTTGCGATTTGTAAGAATGTACAACCCATTTATTAATTCTAATGGAATTTACTACAGCCCATTTATAGTTTGTTAAAAGTACAGTCCAACTTCTAGCTAGGACAACGATTAATAATTTCAAACAACCGCTCAAAACAGAATTCAAAAAAATTCCCACATTTTGATGGATCCGAAATATTTTTATCCGAAATTTCTAGTCAGGTTAAATATGATTTCAAAATAAAGTTGTATTACGTTAAAATCCAACAAAATATTGCGTGCACAACAAGTAATGAAATTAAAATTTTGAAATTCCAAAAATAATATATTTTTCAAACTAATTACGTGTTTGGTGCATAGTAACTGTCCAGTTATTATAATTACATCCCATTTATTATTTCTTAAAGTCCATTTTCTTGTTAAGCCTAATGCATACCTCCTAGGAAAGTTTGCAGCCCAGCGGGGCGGAGAATAACAAGTTGACCCGGATATTGTGTACAACTTTCGGCCCAGTTGCATTGCTGATGTTGAAAAAAAGGCATGTGTAGTACAGTACAGCCTAACATGGTTACTCATCCCACATTCAGCGACGCCGGGAAGGCCCAAACAAGGCTTTTGTACAACTTTTTGAAGTCACTGAGCTCAATTAATAACTTAAGAAAAAAGTTAGATTACAGTGGAACCTAATTAAAAGTTGTCACGAGAAAATAAATAATTCAATGGGTCCCACTTGTGCGTGTGCGCGTGTGTGCGTGTGTGTGTGAGAGAGAGAGACCCATCGGTCGATGCTCGTAAATACATCTTTCAGCCATATGCATTGCTGATGCTCAGTAAAAACTTATATAGTTAACGCAATCATATAGAACATCATAGCACACTGAACTTGCATACAAAAATTTCACGCAGGCGGCACAATCAGGATGGAAGCAGTGGAACACTACGGGAAGGGCTATGTTGAAACCAACGAAGTCGTACATAACGGTTCATCGTCTTTATCAATGACGGGGAAATATCTTGAATGTTGTGCAAAGAAAACAGACAGACAACACAATAAGTTCTGCTAGCACATTAAGTTGACGTACAACCCTATCTAAAAAAAGTTCAGGTACAAAATTAGAACAGGTCACAATCAAATGTACTGGCATATCACTGCTTCACACCCATAGCTCGGATTTAACTAGTATCTGACAAGATTCAGTTGTTACCTCAAATTAGAGCACATCTAGGCAGCCAGCCCTGCCTCTTCTCCCAAAGAAGCAGTGGCCTCCGCCGCGCGATGGAGTAGGCCCTGTGCCATCCATCGTTCCAAGCAACACGGGGAAAGTCTAACATTGACTCCTATAATGGACGTCGTCGACGGACCCTAGCACCAGCGGCGGCGGTAGGACTTCGATTGATTGATTGACCACTTCTTCGACATGCACGAACACTCGATACAGGTACATCCCTAACGTGTTCCGCGGCGGCCTTGGTGGCGACGAATAGTACAACCCCGGTTCCTGCACCGGTATCTCAACACCAATCACCTTCGGTATGGTGGACGGCTTCTTCATCCATGCCATAACCGTCAGAGCCCAGCAGTCTGGAGGAACAAACATACTTACGAGCTCACCTCCAAGGTCGTTGATAAGCTCGTTCATGGACTCGTTGTTCCAAGCACGTCAAGGCATGCCGTGGAAGGTAAGCTTTGTTAAAAACTCAAGCTCAGAGGGCACCGAGCCCCATCCTGGGTGCCACCGATCAAAGCTCACCAGCGCGCCATCGCAGAACAAACGCCGGGAAGATTCGAACACACGACTGCAGTCGAAAGTTGTCCGGAACCTGACAAAGAAATCAGCCGGTGGTGGACAGACTTCGACGAGCAAGTCACTTATTTGGATGCCGTGCGCAATGCCAAGAGCTTTGACAAGGTCGTCCGGCGAGACGGGAGGCCGGTCGCCGTTGATGGTTACCATCAGCACTTTGCCGGCAAACTGGTCGTCAAGCACCGCTGTCGGTGTCAAAACCGGCGGATCTCGGGTAGGGGGTCCCGAACTATGCGTCTAGGCATATGGTAACAGGAGGCAGGGGACACGATGTTTACCCAGGTTCGGGCCCTCTTGATGTAGGTAAAACCCTACGTCCTGCTTGATTGTTCTTGATAATATGAGTAATACAAGAGTTGATCTACCACGAGATCGAAGAGGCAAAACCCTAGAAGCTAGCCTATGGTATGATTGTTGTTGTTGGTCCTACGGACTAAACCCTCCGGTTTATATAGACAGCGGAGGGGGCTAGGGTTACATAGAGTCGGTTACAAGGAAGGAAATCTACATATCTGTACTACCAAGCGTGCCTTCCACGCCAAGGAGAGTCCCATCCGGACACGGGACGAAGTCTTTAATCTTGTATCTTCATAGTCCAACAGTCCGGCCAAAGGATATAGTCTGGCTGTCCGGATACCCCCTAATCCAGGACTCCCTCAGTAGCCCCTGAACCAGGCTTCAATGACGATGAGTCCGGCGCGCAGATTGTCTTCGGCATTGCAAGGCGGGTTCCTCCTCCGAATACTTCATAGAAGATTTTGAACACGAGGATCGTGTCCGGCTCTGCAAAACAAGTTCCACATACAACCGTAGAGAGAATAATATTTTCACAAATCTAATCTCTCGACGCATTTCGCAGTGTGACATCACACCACAGCCAGGTCACCATTCAAATCGTTTTTCATAACCAATCTCAGCGTGTTTCACGAGGCGGTTTCCTTGGCACGTCTTGTCGAAGCAGAGATCATGTCCCCTTTATTACGGGATTCTCATCAATACAGACGTGGGTAACCCAACCATGCCTATTGGTAGGACTCCTAGATCTTAGGCAAGTCCCAAACGGCTACGAGGAGGACGCTTGATATTCACCCTCTTTATAAAGGGGACAAGGCTTTTTCTTTTTTCCCTCTCATGCTCAATCAAATCCTTCCCCCGCCTCGAGTTCTAACACCCAAAGCTCAGGTCAGGTGCTTCGGACCTTCAACTATGTCTGGATCCAACCTTCAAGGTCGGTGGATGCCTTCCTCCGTCACGGAGGAGGACATCAAGAGGTTGAGAGAGGCCAGATATCTGACCGCCGAAATTTCGCATCGGCTGCCCGCCCAAGGGCAGGTCATCCCTACTCTCGAACCCAATTAGAGCGTCGTGTTTGTCTCCCACTTCCTCCGAGGACTAGGCCTCGCTCTGGATCCCTTTGTTAGGGGTCTCATGTTCTATTATGGGCTAGATTTTCACGATCTGGCCCCGAATTCCCTTCTTCACATCTCGACATTTATTGTCGTATGTGAGGCCTTCCTCCGCATTATCCCTCACTTCGGCCTGTGGCTCAAGACCTCCGATGTGAAGCCGAAGATGATCGAGGGGCAGCACGTAGCGTGCGGAGGTGCTTTAATAAGCAAAATCGCTGACGCTCCATGGCCTGAGGGCTTCTTCCCATAGGTGTCCGGATTGTGGCAGGGGGAGTGGTTCTACATCACAGCTCCCCGAAGTGCCAAGTGGGTAGCTGCCCCCACCTTTCACTCAGGCCCCCCACCACAACTGATGTCATGGATCAGCGGGGGGCTGAGCTGGGGTCCAGCCAAGGACGTGCCAATACTGCAAAGCCGTATCCGAGATCTCTTTGAGAGAGATTTCAGTCTGGTTATGGTAGTGCAAGTTATGCTAGTTCGTCAAGTCCAGCCTTGCAAACGCCGGCCCCTTCGCATGTGGGAATTCAATCCGGAAGGACCGCGAGCTATTCAACATTTCCTCGGCATGACGCACGAAGAGATGTACAAATTGTTCTTCGGACCACAAATAATGTGTACGGACATCATTGAGGATGCAGGTCTGAGCTGCAATCGCCCGGATACCCAAGTAAGCAGCCCCGCATCCGAACACACTGTCCGTTTATTTATCGCAACATTTCCCTAAAAAAGCCACTCTTTGACCCAGGATTGGATAGCGAAGGCGAAGTTGATCGGGTGTCCGGCCCCCCTCCCTGAGACCTCACCAAATCCCGTGCTAACCAGGATGCTGGAGATCGTGCCTTATCAAGCACCCTCGGGAGAGGATGAATGGGGGAACAAGGAGGCTAGCGCCTCCGCAAAGGAGGTTAGCTAGGGAGGAGGAACTGAAACTTCCTCTCCCCAGGGAAGGAAGAGAACCGCCTCTGAGGGCCCGGAGACAATGGTCTCCAAACGGGGGAAGAAATCTCCGCCGGAGGGTCCTGCCCTGGGGGATACCTTGGCCGCACTATGCCCTCAAGGGGATCAGTCCTCCACCAAGCTGTAAGTAAAAGGGTACTTAATAATGAAAATATCTCGCTTTACCTCTGAGGAAAATAACCGAGGCATTTATCTTGCAGTTCGGATCTTAGCCCTTCTCAGCAGAGCTTGTCTTCAGGGGATCTTCTTCCAAAGATGATGGAGAGCGAAACGCCTCCCCCTGCCATACCGCCTCATGAGGCAGGCGACCCCGAGGTGTCGTCATGGAGGGTTTCTCTTGATCCGGCAAGGCCAGAAGGTAATCCTATGGCCACCTGAAGTCCTCAGTATCCGGCTCTTGAAGAGAGCAATAAAAAGAGTCCGGCACCGTCTGGTGTGCGGTCGGACGTACTGAGGGATCTGCTAGAGCAAGCGGCTATCTCAGAAGAGCACCGCACATTGATGGGTATGGTGATTGAAAGGATTTCGTCCGCCGAAAGCGGGTTGCATGAAGCCTTTATGAGTCTACTGACGGGTTTTGAGGTACACGAAATGATGTACATTTTTGATAGTACCGCACATTTTTAGATGTGCCCTGTGTAGATAGTAGCCCCTGAGACTCTGGTTGTCGTCGAAAATGGCGGCAAACAAAGGATCATAGTCCCAGGTAATAACCAGGCCGCCTTTATGTGCAAGTGGTTGAAGCTCCGGTGGCTAGCCGGACTGATGGGTTTGCCGAACTAAAGCGGGAGCTGGATGCGGCAGATGCCGACATCGTTCTTGTTAAAAAGCGGCTTGACGAGGCACAGGGTAAGTGATTTTTCTGATGATTGTCACATAATAAGAGCAGCATGATGCCGGTATCTTTAATATGTTGTGACTGCAGATGGAGCTGCCACCATGGAGACCCTTCGGGCAGAGTTTGCCCGAGCCAAGGAGCAAGCAAGGAGTAGCAATGCGGCCGCTTTAAAGGAGATGAAGAGTTAAGGGCCGGACATGCCGCGCATTGTGAGAGCAAAGAAAAAATAGCCAAGATGGCTGTAGAGTTAAAAGATGTTGTTGACCGTTACCAGCTTCTTGAAGAAGAAAACCGGGCGAAGGCGACGGACCTGGAAAAGGCCCGGGTTGCTGCCAAGGAAGCCCACTCCAAAATTAGAGCGACGAAGGAGGAGCTGCATCAAGCTGCGGATATTGTATCTGGGAAGCCCTTCTTGTTGCGGACTAAGTTCAGGGATCCGAAGTATGCACCTCTGGACCGGCTATGGAGTTCTGCGGACGCCTACATGGATTTGGCTGCAAGTGCTGCTGATGCGGCTGAGTACTTCAAGGATCGGAAAGATCACGAAGTGGAAAAACTATTTTGGTCACAGTTTCATGCTCCATCCCGTCCGCTGCTATTGAATGAGCAAATGGCTGAGTGGGCCGAGCTCCATAGATTATCCGGACTTGCCATGAGGTCCGTTGTGGATCATCTGTGGCCGAAAGGGCCAAGGCCGAATAGCTACTTTAGCTTAGTGCAACAATTCCTTGGTGCTGTGCCACACATCGATGTTGTAAAGAGGTCGGCATGCATAGAAGGCTCGTGGATGGCCATTGCCCGTGTCAAAACATACTGGACGGAGATGGATGCCACCACTGTTGCGGCACAGGGTTCGGCCATAGGCCGAGTGGCTGCCGAGCACTACTTTGAAGAAGTTCTTGAAGGCGCTCGTTTGATAGAGGCTCAATGCTCGAAGAATATTATGTTTGAGTGACATGTATTCCCATTGTAAAAACAATGTTTTATTGAGTTTATCAAGGCTGTATTTATACTTTTTCCCGAAACTACTATGATGCCTCCTGTGCGGCCATTTATGTATATATGTATATAACCTGAAAGATGGCAGTCGTCGGCTTAATCCCCCACGCATATAATGCGGGGGTGTTCGCAGAAGACGCATGTTCACACTTGATCCAACGTCTTGGTCCATTAAGGAGGTGATAGCACAGCGAACTAGGCAATCGGACTATAATGCTTTAACACTTTCACTTAGCCAGAGGAGTTTGACAGTGGGGCTACTATATAGCCCCTGGTGGCTCCGCACTCATCTGAATTCGGGGCGCGTACATGCCTGGCCGGGAAACGGCCCTTCGTTAAGGCGGAGGAATCCTGAAGATTCTGCTAGGTCATCGAGTGGTTGACCAGTCTCATGCTATATCATGACAGTCAGTTTTCGGCTTTCTCTACCGAGGTGCTCGTCTGGATGAACCAGGGCACAATCGCAGTAGTTCTCCTGGTGCCGCCTTAGCCGATAGAGCGGAACGTAAGGCAGCAAAACACAAGAGCCGGGCAAACCCAACATTTGACCAAAGACATGATTCAGAGCTGATGCATATAAGGCCAAACTCGCGACGCTGAACACTCCCTAAGGTATTCGGTCTTTATGATGTAAACTGGGCTAAACAGTGCCCTTTGTAATAAGCCCCTGGTGTCCAGGTACGTGCAATATTCTGATGTGGCCACATGCCAATACGTTAGCATCCTCCTCAATTGTACTGAGAATCCGGGGGATGTGTATCAATAAGAGACAGTAAAAAGGTTTACGCAGGGTTTTAATCTAAAAAGAATCCTTGGAACGGGTCCCTGCTGCACGTCTGCGCCTGTGTCTCCGTTGTGCCGTATCCTGGACGGGTGTAGCACGATGGTCATATGTAAAAAAGAGGAACTTAGCTGAAAAGTTGTCATGCAAAAGGTAGGTTATACTAAATAAACCATGTACAATTCAAGATGAGTAAAGTTGAGCCTTATTGTCACTTGTTTACACGCATTGAGCCCCTTGTATTGTTATAGGGGTATAGCCATCAAACCTGTATCAATTATATATAGCTGCACCGGACTCGTCTAACCGCGTCTGTGGTCTTAATGACCTGTCAGATACTCTAGTTGGTGAGGCCATTTAGTGTGCGGCTGTAGTTGGTGAGGCCGTTTAGTGTGCGTCTTCCGCGCGCAAGGAGCGCTCAATATTTCCATTTATTGTAATGATGCCACGTGGACCGGGCATCTTAAGCATGAGGGAAGCGTAATGCGGTATTGCGTTAAAGCGAGCGAAAGCTTCGCGTCCGAGTAGTGCTTGATAGCCACTTTGGAACGGAGCGATGTGGAAGGTTAAATTTTCGCTGCGGAAGTTATCGGCAAAGCCGAATATAACCTCTAGTAGCAGGGAGCCCGTGCAATGGGCTTCTGGGCCTGGCGTTACTCCTTTAAAGGTAGTATTGCTATGGCTAATTTTTGTTGGGTCTATCCCCATTTTGCGGACTGTGTCCTGATATATCAGGTTTAAACTACTACCACCGTCCATCAGAACTCGTGTTAAGTGGTATCCGTCAATTATCGGGTCTAACACCAAGGCAGCCCATCCTGCATGTCGGATACTTAACGAGTAATCTCGATGGTCAAAGGTGATCGGTTGGGACGAGCGGTGGCAGAACTCCGCGGTGATAGGCCCTGGGGCACGTGTCTCTAGGAGTGTTGCTTTGTTTCTCCCCTTCATCACGTGTAATACGTTTACTGTTTTGATTTCTAGTGGAAATTTCTTCTGTTCCCCAGTGCTTTGCTTGCGAGGCTTGTCCTCGTCTTCGCTTGGTGTATCCTGTCCCTTGTGTTCGGCGTTGAGCTTGCCGGACTGCTTGAAGACCCAACATTCTCTATGGGTGTGATTTGCAGGTTTATCGGGGGTGCTGTGGATCTGACATATTTTGTCCAGAATCTTGTTTAGGCTGGACAGTTCGTCTCTGTTGCTTTTGGAGGGCAGCTTTTGCTGACCTGGCCGAGAGCTTCTGAATCCGGCATTTACCGCCGTGCTCTTCAGGCTGTCTTCTTTATTCCGGTGATTGTTTTTGTTGTGTCGTGGTTTCCCATTTCCGTCCCTAACTTCGGATGTACTTGGGTCGCTGGTGCTACATCGGGCTAACCAGTTGTCCTCGCTCGCGCAAAAGCACGTCATGAGGCTTGTTAATGTTGCCATTGTTCTCGGCTTCTCTTGGCCGAGGTTTCTGGCAAGCCATTCGTCTCGAACGTTGTGCTTGAAAGCTTCTAAGGCTTCGGCGTCTGGAAAGTCGACTATTTGGTTCTTTTTAGTGAGAAACCTGTTCCAAAGCTTTCGGGCTGACTCTCCGGGCTGTTGAGTTATATGACTTAAATCGTCTGCATCCAGTGGTCGGACATAGGTCCCTTGAAAATTTGCCCGAAAAGCGTCTTCGAGCTCTTCCCAGCTTCCAATGGAGTTTTCAGGGAGGCTTTTAAGCCAGTGCCGAGCTGGCTCTTTGAGCTTGAGGGGTAAGTACTTGATGGCGTGGAGATCGTCTCCTCGAGCCATGTGGATATGGAGGATGTAGTCCTCAATCCAGACCCCAGGGTCTGTCGTTCCATCGTACGCCTCTATGTTTATGGGTTTGAATCCCTCTAGAAATTCATGGTCCAGCACCTCATCGGTGAAACATAGGGGGTGTGTGGCACCCATGTATTTGGGTGTACCGTGGTGTTCGGATTTTTTGTTGTGTTGCATTGCGTGCTGGAGTGTGCTTGCTTGGCCCATAGATGGATCTAGTTGCGCCGTCCTTTTGATGCTAGCCCTCACGTGGATCACGTACTGGCTTGTGTGCGGCGTCGTTTGCCGCTCTAAGTTGGCCACGAGGTTGTCTATCCGACCGGATGGCTGTTTTGTTTTTTGATTGCGGGGGATCTAAGGCCTCCTCATCGAATTTAGGTAGCAGCTTTCGCTTCGGGTAGCTCTTTGTGTGGCGACTACCGCCGTATTTTGTTGCAGTGTTGAGAAATTTACTCCATCTAATTCTGAGTGTGTCTTGTGCAGCCCTGAGCCTTTGCTTCTACTTTTTCAAACTCCTCGCAGTGGCAACAAGCCTTTGACAGGTATTCTGTTGCTCTGGGTGTCTGTCCAGTGTGATGTCATCCGGACTGTTATCTTCGCCGGAGTCGGGTTGTTCGGTTTGATTCTCCATGTTGCCGTGGTCGGACGGTGGTTCAATGCCGTGTTTGTCATCCGCTGGCTCACCCTGCTCTATCGCTGGGTCTATATGATCGTTGTTTCTGCCGAGGCGGGATTTGGAGCGGCGCTTACACCGCCGCTTTGACTGCTTCTCGAGGGAACGATCCTCCGCTGCGTCCTTCCATTCCTCGTCGTCATTTTCTTTCGGTGTGTCCACCATGTATACATCATATGATGAAGTGGGCGTCCAGTGCCTTGTGGGCAGTGGCTCCTGTTCGTCTCGTGCATCATCGTCCATACCGTCGATGTCTTCCGAGTCGAAGTCGAGCATGTCGGTCAAATCATCGACAGTGGATACTAAGTGGGTGGTGGGTGGGTGGCGAATTTCTTCGTCATCCGCATCCCAATCCTGTCGAACATAGTTCGGCCAGGACTCTCCTGACAAGGAGACAGACTTTAATGAATTCAGTATGTCGCTGAAGGGCGAGTGCTGAAAGATATCCGCGGAGGTGAACTCCATGATCGGCGCCCAGTCGGATTCGATAGGCACGGGCGCAGGCGGTTCGGAGTCCGTGGCCGGGGAAGAGTCCGGCAGTTCGGCGTCACGGCTCCCGTGAAGGGTAAGGTCGATACTCGCCTCGATCGCCGCTGAGAATGCGGCCTCTGTGGCGGGGTCTATCCACCCGTCCATGGATGGTGCAATTGGCTTCGAATTGAGGGTCGGAGCGGTTACCGGTGCGGTCTCCTGAACACTGTCCGATGGCAGAGCTAAATCATGCTCATCGTGATCGTGCGGCGCACTCGGTAGGGGCTCGAATCCATCAAAGATCAAGTCTCCGCGGATGTCGTCCATGTAGTTTAAGCTTCCAAACCTGACCTGGTGGCCAGGGGCGTAACTCTCGATCTGCTCCAGATGACCAAACGGGTTGGCCTACAGTGCGGAGCCGCCGGATACAAAGATCTGTCCGAGGAGAAAAGTCTCACCCCAGACTGCATCGCTATCGATGATTGAAGGAGCCATCCAGCCTAACGCCAACGACACAGAGGAACTCTCAATGAAAGCACCAATGTCGGTGTCGGTGTCAAAACCGGCGGATCTCGGGTAGGGGGTCCCGAACTGTGTGTCTAGGTCGGATGGTAACAGGAGGCAGGGGACACGATGTTTTACCCAGGTTCGGGCCCTCTTGATGGAGGTAAAACCCTACGTCCTGCTTGATTAATATTGATGATATGGGTAGTACAAGAGTAGATCTACCACGAGATCAGAGAGGCTAAACCCTAGAAGCTAGCCTATGGTATGATTGTTGTTCGTCCTACGGACTAAAACTCTCCGGTTTATATAGACATCGGAGAGGGCTAGGGTTACGCAGAGTCGGTTACAATGGTAGGAGATCTACATATCCGTATCGCCAAGCTTGCCTTCCACGCCAAGGAAAGTCCCTTCCGGACACGGGACGAAGTCTTCAATCTTGTATCTTCAAAGTCCAGGAGTCCGGCCGAAGGTATAGTCCGGTCATCCGGACACCCCCTAATCCAGGACTCCCTCAATAGCCCCTGAACCAGGCTTCAATGACGACGAGTCCGATGCGCAGATTGTCTTCGGCATTGCAAGGCGGGTTCCTCCTCCAAATACTTCATAGAAGATTTTGAACACAAAGGTAGTGTCCGGCTCTGCAAAATAAGTTTCCACATATTGCCATAGAGAGAATAATATTTACACAAATCTAATCTGCTGACGTATTCCGTAGCGTGACATCACACCATGGCCAAGTCTTTATTCGAATCGTTTTACTGTCCCACCTCAGCGCGTTTAGCGAGGCAGTTTCCTTGGCACGTCTTGTTAAAGCAGAGATCGTGTCCCCTTATTCCGGGATTCTCATCAATACGGGTGTGGGTAACCCAACTGCGCCATTGACTATGGCGCTTGGGAGATAAATGAGTTTTACCAGGCTGGTGGGGGCGCATAGTCGTGTCTGCCCATATAAGGGGATAAGGATCCACCTTTTCATCCACGCCTTCTTCCTCTTTTGCCTATCCATTTCCATGCACTCGAGCTCCAGCGCCCAAGTCCGCACACCCCACCTCAACCTTCTCCAGCCATGTCCGGAGCGGGAGGCAAGTGGATGGTCTCCTCCGTCAAGGAGGGACACATCAAAAAACTGAGGAAGGCCGGATACTTGTCTAACGACATGGCGCACCGGCTTCCCGAAGAGGGGCAGCTCATCCCCACCCCTAGGCCCCATGAGAGCGTGGTGTTCCTCCCCCATTTCCTCCGCGGACTGGGCTTCCCTCTCCAACCATTTGTCTGGGGGCTTATGTTCTACTATGGCCTGGATTTCCATGATCTGGCCCCGAACTTTGTCCTTAATATCGCGGCGTTTATCGTCATGTGCGAGGCTTTCTTCTGCATCCGCCCCCATTTCGGCCTATGGCTCAAGACTTTCAATGTCAAGCCGAAGGTGGTGCGCGGCACTCAGGCGGAGTGCGGAGGCGCCATGGTGAGCAAGATGCCCAACGTCCTATGGCCCGAGGGCTCCTTCGTGGAGTCCCTAAAGGGGTGGCAATCGGGGTGGTTTTACATCACTGAGCTGCGCGACCCTGAATGGGTCGCAGCCCCTGAGTTCCGATCCGGACCCCCTACGCGGCTCACCTCCTGGAAAGAGATGGGCCTGTCGTGGGGTAAAGAAGGAGAGCTGACCGGACTCCAAACATGCGTCCAAACCCTGGTGGACAAGAAGCTCAAACTTGTCAACGTAGTCCAGGTTATGCTCATCCGCCGGATCCTCCCGTGTCAACAACGGGCTTTCAACCTGTGGGAGTTCGACCCGGCGCAGCACCGAACTCTAAGAAGGCTCTTCGACACAACATACGAAGATGCCTGGAAGGTGCTTTTCAAGGGCGCCGAGGCCCCCGCATCTGCTACCGAGGATCGCGGATTCAGCACGCAGCGTCACGCTCGTGCGGTAAGCTGTTTTTACCTTTTACAGGGTATTAGTTTTTCATAGTTTGACTCCATGCGGGATCTTAAGCTCCCTTACCTTTGACAGGATTGGCAGGAGACGTCCGGACAGATCAACTGTCCGACTCCTTTGCCCGAAGGCCCAGCGGACGCTCGCTTGGCGAAGCTGCTGGTTCCGGCATCCTATGTGGTGCCGGAGAAGAAGGCCAAGAAGAAGGCCACGGGGACTCGAAAGAGTGCCTGGCGCCTGGGGGTGTCGGATTCATCATCCGACGACTCCAAGACGCACTCCTCCCGTGGAGACGAGGAGGAGGAAGAAGAGACCTCTCCCCCTCCAGCGGGGGGAGAGAAGAAAAGGAAGGCCGCCCCAACTAGGGAGGCCGAAGGGTCCAAGAAGGGGAAAACCCTTCCTCCGGACGGCTCCACCAACGCCGACGACGGCGAAGAGGAGTGGCCGCATAGGGCCAAGCCCCTGGCGAGATCGTAAGTGTCCAGATACCAGAATGATTCATAGTATTCTTCCATTGCACAGCTTTTCCTTATGTCGAACATGTTTATGCAGTCCACCCAAAGACCGGCTCGATGTGTCGTCGAGCGGTTCCCTGGATTCGTCGGATGTGAATTCGGTTCCGACGGCTACCTCCCCCCATCCTATGGACGATGCCGAGGTGCTGTCCCAACAGGTTCCAAGCCAGGAGGAGGTGGTCCTGGAGGCGCCGCAAGGCGACCTCCCGGACTCTAGGCGCAAAGGGGATAAACCCCCAAGGGCTCCGTCCAACCGGAGGCACCAGACAATTTGCTGGAGACGCTTTACGGCGCCTCCATCGACAAGGAGCACCGCACTATTATGGGTGCGGTGATCCAGAAGGTTCAGTCCGCCAAGAGCGGACTGACTGAAGCCTATGCCATCTTTCTAACAGGCTTTGAGGTAGGTAAAGAATATGTAAAAATATTACCGCATAGACAGTAGCCCCTGATGCTCTGTTCGGCATTCAGAAAGAAAATCCGAATAGAGGATCTAATAACATTCACAGGAGTCTAACATAATCAAGTCAATATGCGTATGCAGGCTTCGCTGTTGGCCTCCGCCGCACTGACTGCGGAGGTGGATACACTGAAGCAAAACCTCGCGCGGTCCGAGAACGAGCTCGGCCATGCCAAGAGGCAACTCGAGGAGAAGTAAGGTAAGTAATACCTTGCGCAATTATATAGAGAAGATGTGGTTGCAAAAAAATGACAGGATCAACGTGCTATTATAGGGGCCACGACCGAGGTGGCAACCCTTAAGCAAGCGTTGTCCGAGACCGAAAACAGGGCGGCCGCGGAGCGCACGGAGAGAGAGAAGCAAGAGGCGCAGGTGGAGGAGGTGCAGAAAGAGCTCCGGGCTCTTGTGAAAAAACACGAGAGTTTGGAGCTTGACTCAAAGACGCAAGCGTCCGAGCTTGCGGCAGCCCTCAAAAGCGCGAAGTCTTCAAAGGCCGAAGCCCAGAAAGCCCTCAAAGAAATTGACGCGATGAAGAAGATAGCGGCGGGTAAGGCATTCATTATGCAAAGCAAGCACGTGAAAGTGAATTACTTATTACTTACCCGAGTCCGGAGATCTCCAGGAGCGTTCGCAGATTTGCCCCGCAGTGCGTCGGATGCCGCCACCTACTACCGAGCCGAAGAGGGGAGCTCGACGGAGAAGGTGTTCTGGTCTCAGTATGCTGAGGCCGGACACCTGGTGCCTTTGAGCGACCAGCTGAAGCAAATGGTCGAGCTCCACAAGGTTGCCGAACAGGCCATAAAGGGCCTCATAGTTCGGCTGTGGCCTCGAGAGGCTTTGCCTGGGAGCCACTTCGGGCTGGTGAGGCGGCTGGTGGATGCCTGTCCACGGCTTGAATTAATCAAGCGCTCCGTCTGCATCGAAGGTGCCCGTAGGGCGCTTGCCCGTGCTAAAGTGCACTGGGGCAAGATGGATGCGGAGAAGCTGGTGAAGGACGGGCCACCGCCGGGCAAGGAGCATCACGTCCTGGAAGCGTATTATGAGGGCGTCCTGAAGGGTGCCCGCCTTATAGCGGATGAATGCCCCAAAGATGTAATTTTTGAGTAAACTCGCATTTGTGATCCTGTACGCTGAAAACTTGTTCATATGCGCTAAGCAACACTTTTGAATTTAAAATATTACCTTATGTGCGGCCGTTTATCAAATTTGAGATATGGCGAGTCGTCGGCTTCTGCCCCCATGGCACGAGTGCTGGGGTGTTCGAGATAAATATGAGCGCTCTTTTTCCCATTCTTGGGTCCTTCGAGGGAGGCGCTCAACACAACGAACAAGGCAATCGGACTATAATGCTTGAACACTCTCACTTAGCCATAGAATTCTATAATTTTAAATTTCGGTGAAGCCCCTAGTGTTCGGAAGACCGAGTTCAGGGCGCTATCCACGCCTAGGCTGGACAAAGCCGACTCCTCACTCTAAGCGGCATAAGTCTTTAGGGACTCGAAAACCTCTCGAACAGCGACCAGCTCTCGCCTCATCATGATGGTCAGTTTTAGCTTTCTCTACTGAGGTGCTTAGCCCAGCTCAACTGGGGCACAATCGCAGTAGTTCTCCTAGTGCTACCTTAGCCGATATAACGGAACGTAAGGTACCAAAACATAGGAGCCGGGCAAACCCAACATTTGACCCAAGACATGATTTGGAGCCGATGCATATAATGCTATAAGTTCGGGGTGCCGCACTTGAAAGTGTTCAGAATTCTCACGCCGTATTGTGGGGTACTTGAGCCCCTGGCATATTGGCCGTACCAAAGTGTACGGGTGCAACATGTCATTAATGAACATATATTCGTAAAAAAGGGTAATGCAATAATAGACGGAAGCTATGCATTGTTTATTTAAACAAGCGGCAATCAAAGCAGAACGATACAAATAGTGCGAGAAGCAAAAGATGGGACTATCAAATATGTCCTTTCCAGGGGGCGAGCTGCGGAATGTTATGCGAAACATGTATACTGCTCGTTATAGAGACCACCTTTGAGTTCCGTAGTGCGGCGTAGCTTTCTGCTTCCCTGGTTGTATCGTTTGTGCGGCAATTGTGCTGCCGGACAAGCCTTCTGAAGAATGGAGTCCTGAAAATAAGAGAAAATTAAGAAATCGGCATCCCCTAGTGCGGTTTAAGCCGTGTTTCGGGCGTGCCGTGATGGTGCCCCTCCCCCTGTGCCCATGGTATTTCTAGGGCGTAGTTATGTACGCGCAACACTGGTTTCGCAAGTTCGCGAGGGCTGGGGTTGGGGCCGCATTGCTACGCTTGCTCGGAACGTGCCAGGCGGTCTTGTTGTAGGTTACTCCGGGCGCGCTTGATAGTGTCCGGACGTTTAATGGCCAGACTGGAGAATTGCCTTGAGAGGCTGCTTTGTACTTCCGCTGCGATAGCCGTCGTATGCTCCTCTGTTCGGAGAGAGTGTTCGGTGTTTCCATTGACCGTGATGATGCCTCGAGGGCCTGGCATCTTGATCTTGAGGTATGCGTAGTGCGGCACCGCATTGAATTTGGCAAATGCGGTTCGCCCGAGCAGTGCATGATAGCCACTGCGGAACGGGACTATGTTGAAGATTAACTCCTCGCTTCGGAAATTATCCGGAGATCCGAAGACCACTTCAAGTGTAACTGAGCCTGTACAGTTGGCTTCTACACCTGGTATGATGCCTTTAAAGGTCATTCTGGTGGGTTTAATCCTCGAGGGATCGATGCCCATTTTCCGCACTGTATCATGATAAAGCAGGTTCAGGCTGCTGTCATCGTCCATAAGGACTCTAGTGAGGTGAAATCCATCAATAATTGGGTCTAGAACCAATGCGGCGAATCCGCCATGACGGATGCTAGTGGGGTGGTCCCTTCGATCAAAAGTGATCGGGCAGTAAGACCATGGGTTGAATTTTGGGGCGACTGGCTCCATCGCGTATACGTCCCTTAGCACACGCTTCCGCTCCCTCTTGGGGACATTGGTTGCGTATATCATGTTCACCGTCCGCACTTGTGGGGGAAAACCTTTCTGTCCACTGTTGTTCGTCGGCCGGGGCTCCTCCTCGTCATTGCTATGCAGCCCCTTGTCTCTGCTTTCGGCATTTAACTTGCTTGCCTGCTTGAACACCCAACAATCCCTGTTGGTGTGATTGGCTGGTTTTTCGAGGGTGCCATGTATCTGGCATGAGTGGTCGAGTATTCGGTCCA